>NW_026914897.1:0-10650 GCF_034315485.1 Pezoporus occidentalis
AGGGGAGGCTGAGCTGAGCTCTTAGGCAGAAGCTCTTCCCTGGGAGAGTGCTGAGGCGCTGGCACAGGGTGCCCAGAGAAGCTGTGGCTGCCCCATCCCTGGCAGTGTTCAAGGGCAGGTTGGACACAGGGGCTTGGAGCAAGCTGCTCCAGTGGAAGGTGTTGGGGTTGGAGCTGGAGGAGCTGTAAGGTCCCTTTCAACACAAACCAGGCTGGATTCTATGATCCTGGCCCATGAAATTGTCCTTAATACACAAACATGCCTAACACACTGACCCTCCAACTCCTTGGCTTTGGGCATGAACCATCTCTGTCAAGCAAGGCAGCTGTAGAAGTGAACTTTGCTGTTAACAAAGAAGAAACTTTCTTTCTTTTTATCCCCAGCTAATTAATCTCTGATGGCTTGTTATGAAGAGTGAGGGAAGTCATGAGGAAGTTTTCTGGGAAACTTTTGTGGTGATGAGGAAACTTCCTTGGTAAACCCCAGAAGGTCTTTGTAAGCGGCGAGGAGAAGCAGACAGGCCAACCCAATATGGGTGATAAGCAACTTCTACTTTATTTGTGACGCAGTTCACACATAGGAGTGGTATTCAGCCACTCCTTCTTGGCATAACAGTATTGGTTAGCCCCCACAGCTTCCTCCACATTCTCCTCCCAGGTCCGGTCTCCGGCCACCTGTGGGGGCCACCCCCTGCCTAGCTTGCACAGTCCTCCAGAACTCTATGGTTCTGCTCTTAGAGTCATTCTGCAACAATTCCCCACTTTTTCTTTGTGCAAGCAAGGCATTATGGGTTATTCTGTTCACCTGTTTTATCACACAACGATAAACAATTCTAATAGCTACGATGATTAACCTAACAATGATACATAAGTGCAATACTTTAAACAGCAGTGTTTGACTCAACCTGTAATGTCCCGTGAAGACAACCATCTAGTTATTCTTAGGATATTGCTCATTTACTATTGCTGGGTAAGCTGAGACAGGGTTCTCAGCTGTGCGTGCATGGAATTAGCATAATCAGAGAGACTCATACAACACATTCCATCAAACTCTTCACATCCATGTCCCTGTTCCAACAACAAAAGGTTCTGCAGTGTTGCACGTCTTACAGAGTCAACATTAAAACAAATCAGAAATTGCCTTCGATGTAGAATTGTCTGCTTAGCAACTCAGCAACCCAGTCTGCTTAGTTGAGCCAAGGCCCCGGCTGAAGCACTTACAGTGATTTGGCATATTATGATTGGATACATGTTTTGAAGACCCTTAGTGACTAACATATAATTGGTTAAACACAGGTGTGAGAACTCAACCTTGAAAGCTTGCCAACAGTCCACAGTTCTCATTAACTTGGTGAATTCCAGCCTCTTATCTTGCTTGCTTAAGCTTCTTCAGGCCTCTCATGGCCTTGCTGTATCTTTCAGGACTGTTCAAAGTTTATGTACCAATTATGCATTCTCCCGTGAGAACACTGTCTCCACATCTTCCCCCTTTATGTTTTATATATGGTTTGGGTGACCCTACTTGAGCAGGGGATCTGGGCTAGATTATATCTCCAACATATGCCAACTAGAGGCTGCCTGGGCCTGCCCCTTTTTTCTGCTGTATGGCTCTCCGATAACAGGCTGTATAGCTCTCTGATCCCTCACATCAAGGTCTGGCAATGGCGTGTGTCCCCACCGCTCCACGCCTGCTGGGTTGCAGCCAACAGTGGAGCTAAAGGTTCTTCTTGGTGGCAAACACAGAAGCCAACCCAGTCTTGCCCTTGACTGTGGTAGCAGGCATTTGGTCAGCCTCAGTCCTTGCACCTTGTTGTCAATGCACAGTTTCACTTGCTTCACCCAGTAACAAGTCGCTACTACAGCAAGGCACACACAACTTTACATTAGCAGAGTAACTATTACAGGGTGCAGCAGCATGTTGAAGATGCTGATGGCAGTGAGGGACTAGCCAAAGAAATTTCTTACCAGTGGAATTCTCCCACCCTCTTAATTTGTTCCATTACCTGCTTTATAACACTACCATTGTATTGAAATCTTTCTAGCTTTTACCTTAGCACTTTCTAGCAGCTACTGCAAATTTCCATACTCTAACATCTCTTTTACAAGTGACAAATCTATACAATACAAGGTGTAGTTTCTTATTAGCAACTAGCTAGTAAATACAGGTGGTTTTATACACAAAATCACAACCTCTAATAATAGCTACTTTACAAGCACACATATTCAGGATGTTACTTTTCAGTTGCCCCCAAGTGATGTTTTGCAGTTATTTGTTCTTCCTCCATCTCATTCTGCTTGGGGTAATCACGGTCAGCTCCTGTAGCTGAGGCATCAGGTTTATCCATTCGTCTGTCCAGCTCATGGCAAGGCTTGACAAACTTTGCAGGCAGTCACCATGGACCTGTAGGCAGGAGGACACAAATACACCCCCTCCCCCAGGTTATCAGTTCTTCAGTTCCTGAGAAGTAGACAGGTTAGACAGGTTAAGTGCAGCATCATTACTCTCTCTCTCTCCCCCCCCCCGTTTTTTTTTTTTTTTTTTTTTTTTTTTTGAGTCCCTGCAAAAGCCATCATTACTCCCACTACAGTCCCACGTACAGAACGTGGCACAAGGACCCTGTGGAGACTAACAGCAAACCAGCTCCGAGAAGCATCATTGCAGTGCGACATGGCAGGCTCAACCTTAGCGGGCGTCCCCGCAGAGGCTCTGCCTCCCCCACATCGCATGAGGCTTGGGCTTTTATACTGACCAAAATGCACACTCATTCCGACACAGGTGGCCAGCCTGTGCTGGAGGAAGTGGCCAGCAGTATCTACAGAGGTCTCCAAGGGTTGACAGAAACCTGGACATACTTATATTTACCAACTTCTAATACATGAGTATCACAGAGAAACTGTATGGGCTCTCCCTGTCAACTGCAAGAAAAAATCATAACATATACAGCTTGAGTATAAGAGAATTTTAACGCATACGTGGTCACTGCTTGTCAGGCCTCCTTAACTATTTTGAGATCAAGAGCTTCCCACTCTTTAGCCCCCTGCTGTGTAGTAAACACAGGGTATGCAGAGATGTCCATTGCAGAAAATTCCCCAGTAATGTTCACCTCTTTGGTTACCCATTGTTACAACTGAGCGTCTCCAGGGCCAGTAAGTCTGAGCAGACCGACCCGGGAGACGAAGAGTCAGGGTCTGGAAGCAGAGGATATAAATCTGGCTCGGATTCAGGGGCTGATCCTGTGCCGAACTCGGGGTCTCCGTTGCTCGCAGCTGTGTCTTTCTTATCAGATGTCTCTCGTTCGGTATGTGGCCATCTGCAGACCTGGCTCCTCCGTGACTGAGTTAAAATTTTTTTCCACTCTAGGGCATAGTGGGTTGGAGAGGCTCGCGGTTCCTTTAAATCTCCCGCTCGCGCATGATCCCTATTTTCTACTGCGTGCTTCACAGTGGCACAGCAATCGATCCGGCGCCGAGGCACCACCCTCTTTCTTTCGGATTCCTCGACTTTTACCATACATATACCTTCTAATATACTTTCTCTGTCCTTTTCAAAGTCCCTACTTTCGGAACTGGGGTGGTGGGGGAGCAGGGGGTTACACCTCCTCCGCGGCACCTTCTGATGGAGGAGGGGGAGAAAAGGAAGGGGGGGGAGGAAACCCTGTGCTCCCGCGAGTTGGGGGGGGGGAACGAGTTGTGATCTTCCCCCGGTTTCAACCGACCGGGGACGTCTGTTCCTAGTTTCTCCGTTGCTACCGCGGCAGTTTTCTTTTCTGCCTTGTATCTTTTTATACAGTTCATTACTTCCCTCCGTGGTTTACCGAGTTTGCCTTTTTATAATCATTAAGCACAGAGTCAAATAGTTCATCACCAAACTTTTGCCACTCACTCTTCTCAAATATTGTATTAGGATCTGCAAAAAACATCTCTTAGCCTTCCTTACAGGCAGTAGACCTGCTAGCTGCTTTAGAGTCTCAGGCTCAATTCCCCGCTTTTATAAAAAGCACTGTAAAAAGTTCAGGGCTCAGTTCCCCGCTTTTATAAAAAGCACTGTAATAAGTCCAGGGCTACCTCTCGGTCCATTTTCATGGCCAGCCTTTTCCGGATCGTCTTCTTCTGGGTCGTCCTGTAACCTCGGTCTCCGGATCGGCCTCCCGACGCAGCAGTGTCTGGTTCACCCCAGCGGCGGATTTTTTCGGCTAGTCGCAGCACCCGGGTCCGTCACGCCACCGCAGCAGCATTGCCCGCGCTGCCCGGCCGCTGCCGCCGGCGCCGCACTCTCGCCGTTCCGGGTCCCCGTCGACCGGGGCCCTGTATCCCGTGTCCCCGCTAGTCGGGGCCCTGTATCCCGGGTCCCTGTCGACCGGGTCCCTGTATCCTGGGTCCCCATTAAACCGGGTCCCTGTATCCCGGGTCCCTGCATCCCGGGTCCCCGTTAAACCGGGGCCCTGTATCCCGGGTCCCCGTCGGCCGGGGCCCTTTATCCGGGTCCCCGTCGACCAGGGCCCTGTATCCCGGGTCCCCGCTAGTCGGGGCCCTGTATCCCGGGTCCCCGTCGACCGGGGCCCTGTATCCCGGGTCCCCGCTAGCCGGGGCCCTGTATCCCGGGTCCCCGCTAGTCAGGGCCCTGTATCCCGGGTCCCCGTCGGCCGGGGCCCTTTATCCGGGTCCCCGTCGACCGGGGCCCTGTATCCTGGGTCCCCGCTATTCGGGGCCCTATATCCTGGGTCCCCGCTAGTCGGAGCCCTATAATCCGGGTCCCCAGCGACCAGGGCCCTGTAATCCGCGTCGCTGTTCGGGCGCCATTTGTAAGCGGCGAGGAGAAGCATACAGGCCAACCCAATATGGGTGATAAGCAACTTCTAGTTTATTTGTGACGCAGTTCACACATATATAGGAGTGGTATTCAGCCACTCCTTCTTGGCATAACAGTATTGGTTAGCCCCCACAGCTTCCTCCACATTCTCCTCCCAGGTCCGGTCTCTGTCCACCTGTGGGGGCCACCCCCTGCCTTGCTTGCACAGTCCTCCAGAACTCTATGGTTCTGCTCTTAGAGTCATTCTGCAACACCTGGACGACTGAGATTTCCTATTCGAGTTCGTTGTGTAATTAGTGCAGCCCATTTACTCCATGTAGCATCAGTTGCATGATGTGTAGAGGAGACCCTGCCTTTGAACATCCAGCCCAGCACGAGCAACCGGGGTGCCAGGAGGAGCTGTGCTTCAGTGCCAATCACTTCCGAAGCAGCTCGAACCCCTTCATAGGCTGCCAGTATCTCTTTCTCAGTTGGGGTATAGCTGGCCTCAGATCCTTTATATCCCCGACTCCAAAAGCCGAGGGGTCGACCTCGAGTCTCCCCTGGAGCTTTCTGCCAGAGGCTCCAGGTAGGACCGTTCTCCCCAGCTGCAGTGTACAGTACATTTTTTACATCTGGTCCGGTCCGGACTGGTCCAAGGGCTACTGCATGAACTATCTCGCGTTTAATTTGTTCAAAGGCTTGTTGTTGCTCAGGGCCCCATTTAAAATCATTCTTCTTCCGGGTCACATGATAGAGAGGGCTTACAATCGAACTGTAATTTGGGGTGTGCATTCTCCAGAACCCCACTGCACCCAAGAAAGCTTGCGTTTCTTTCCTATTAGTTGGTGGAGACATTGCTGTTATCTTGTTGATCACATCTGTGGGGATCTGTCTACGTCCATCTTGCCATTTTATTCCCCAAAATTGAATCTCCTGTGCAGGTCCCTTGACCCTACTCCGTTTGATGGCAAAACCAGCTTTCAGCAGGATTTGGATTATTTTCCTCCCTTTCTCAAAGACTTCTTCCGCTGTATCGCCCCACACAATAATGTCATCAATGTATTGCAGGTGTTCTGGAGCTTGCCCCTGTTCCAGTGCAGTCTGGATCAGTCCATGGCAAATGGTAGGGCTGTGTTTCCACCCCTGGGGCAGTCAGTTCCAAGTGAACTGCACACCCCTCCAAGTAAAAGCAAACTGTGGCCTGCACTCTGCTGCCAAAGGAATTGAGAAAAATGCATTGGCAATATCAATCGTGGCATACCACTTGGCTGCCTTTGACTCTAGTTCATACTGAAGTTCTAGCATGTCCGGTACGGCAGCACTCAAGGGTGGTGTGACTTCATTCAGGCCACGATAGTCTACTGTTAGTCTCCATTCTCCATCAGACTTTCGCACTGGCCATATGGGGCTATTGAAGGGTGAACGGGTCCTGCTGATCACCCCCTGACTCTCCAGTCTACGGATCAGCTGATGGATGGGAATCAGGGAGTCTCGGTTGGTGCGATATTGCCGCCGGTGCACTGTTGTGGTCGCAATTGGCACTTGTTGTTCTTCAACTTTCAGCAACCCCACAGCAGAGGGATCTTCTGAGAGACCAGGCAAGGTGGACAGCTGCTCAATTTCCTCAGTCTCCAAAGCAGCAATACCAAAAGCCCACCGGTACCCTTTTGGGTCTTTGAAGTACCCTCTCTTGAGGTAGTCTATGCCGAGAATGCATGGAGCCTCTGGACCAGTCACAATAGGGTGCTTTTGCCATTCCCTCCCAGTCAGGCTGATTTCAGCCTCCAGCACAGTCAACTCTTGGGATCCTCCTGTTACTCCAGAAATATAGATGGGTTCCACCCCTTGACAGCTTGATGGCATCAGGGTACACTGTGCACCGGTATCTACTAGAGCCTTATACTTCTGTGGGACTGATGTGCCAGGCCATCTGATCCACACAGTCCAGTAAATCCGATTGTCCCCTACCTCCACCTGGCTGGAGGCAGGGCCCCTCTAACAGTCGTCACAGCATTGGACACTTAAGTCGTGTTGAAAGGGATTATTCTTCGTTATCACAGGAGCTGGAGTAAAATCAGCTCTTCCACTCCATCTGGGAAACTGATCACCAGAGACTGAAGCCGTAGCTCTCATGGGACGATCAGTCTTGGCCCTTGCTCCCCTCTTCAGTTCACTCACCCGTTCCTCCAAAGCTGAAGTAGGTTTTCCATCCCACTTTGTCATGTCTTCTCCGTGATCCAGCAGGTAAAACCATAGGGTACCCCGTGGCGTATACCTCCTGTATCTCCTCTCTTGAACAATAGGACGCCTTTTGTTAATAGCTGAGACGTGTGTTGGTACACGTGAGGAGCTGGATAAATCAGATAGATTGTCCCTCAATTGTTCGAGGTCCTGGGACAGTTTTTTCACAGCTGAGATGATGGAAGGGGTGAGATTGTCTTCGAACTCTCGGAGTTTATGAACCATTTCATCCACTGTTAGTGGTACTATGTCATTCCAGGTCACTGTTGCCAATGAATGGGCATATGATGACGGTGCATTCCGTGTAAGTTTTCGCCACATGGGTCGTGTACATTCAACTTCATCTGGATCTATAGGTGTATCCCCGTTATTCGGCTTGATGTGATAGATCATCTCTACGATGGCCGATTCCCTCAGAGACGGGATGCCTTTGTCTATAGTAGTCCACTTGGCCGAATGACTCATAACATCGTCCTTGTACGGAAACCTTTCTTTCACAGCTGCCAAGAGCCTCCTCCAAAGGCTGAGGGACTTTTTCTCTCTTGCAATTGCTTTGTCAATTCCCCCTTCTCTAGCAAGTGATCCCAGCTGCTTGGCTTCTGTACCTTCTAGTTCGTGACCATCGGCCCCATTGTCCCAGCATCGGAGTAACCAGGTGATGATGTGCTCCCCTGGTTGATGGGTAAAATCTTTTCGCATATTCCGCAGCTCGGTTGAGGTCCGAGGTCAAGAAGTTACCTCTTCTTCTTCTTCTTCGTCATGTGATGATGACTCCTGATCAGATTCTGGACCGGGTGGTGAATTCATTGGTTCTTCATCTCGCTTCACCCTTTTTGCCTCCTTTTTGCTTGTTCTCTTGCGTACAGGGGCAACTGATATTGGTACAAATTGGTCCTCTGGTTTGGCTGCAGTGATTATCACTGTGGTTTGAGTAGCAACTGTACTTGTTGCTGGGGGTGGTGTAGCTACTGTGCTTGGAGCTGGGGTAACCACGCTGTCTGTTGCAGTTGAAGTTTGAGCAGCTGCTGTACTTGCCACTGGGACAGCTGTGCTGTTCATTGCAGCCAAAGTTTGAGTAGCGACTGTTGCTTTGCCCTCAGATCCGCCGACATTCTTTTCCTTTTGAAGGTGCTGGATAGTGTTGAACAAGGCCCTGTAAGCATAGGCCAAGCCCCAGCACGTTGCCGTGATTTGTCCATCTCTGGTATGGCCAGAATGACCACACACCTCATTTAAGTGTTTTACTAATTCTTCTGGATTTTGCAGTTGTTCGGTAGTGAAATTCCAAAGTACTGGAGGGGCCCACTGACCTAGATACTTGCCCATACTATCCCACACACCCTGCCACTCATGGCTGTCCAGCCTCAGGGAAAATCTCTCGGTCCTCCTACATCGTCGTCTGACCCCAGACAAGACCCAAACCTGAATCTGCTTAACTCTTGAAATCAGTAGTGGGTAAAACACACTCTGTATGCGTGTTAGCACGGTGATTCCCATCACCATCAGCAAACAAGTCTCAACAGCATTAAAAGGCCATTCAAAAAATTCAAAACTCTCAAATGTAAATGGTCTGGGGGGACGACTAGGAGGGTAAAAGGATGTCTCCTTCCCAGGTTGAGCACCTGAGAAGGAGAAAAAAGATGTGTAATTGCTAAGCACCTCCATCATATACCTCCCAAAGTATAAAGGTGGTGACCACACTGGGAACATAAGCCAGATCAGTTTCATGATCAATGATTCTATTGTATTACAAGTCATTACCATAAAGTACAATGGGATAAAAACCTTAGCCCAAGCCCCACACTTGAAAAACACTAATACAGCAAATACCGGATGGACGTACGATACTATATACTGAAACTGTGAGATCAAAAGGAACAACCTTGAGAGCCAATAAATCAGCATTGTGACGAGTGACTATCAATCCAGTCAGATCCGTTCTTATCTCAACCCCTCGTGCCCCACGTTGGGCGCCAAAAAGAACTGTCGTGGTTTAAACCCAGTCAGGTAACTTGTTCACTCACTCCCAGTGAGTGGTGCCGAGCTGACAACAATCGAGGTCCGTGTCCCCCACCCCCCCCCCCCCCCGGGCTCTCCCCTTCCCCACTCCCGGAGGAACGGGGAGGAGGATCGAAAGAGTGCAACTCCTACGGGTTGAGACAAGAACAGTCCAGCAACCAATGTACAACACAAATCACCACCGCTACTATCAACTACAACAATGATAAGGGAAAATAACAAGGGAAGAGAATACGATACCACCGGCCGAGAAAACGAGTCCCACCCGTGTCCTTCCAGGTGACTCCCAGTTACCCCCCACCCCGGCCACGATGTGCTGTGGTATGGAATACCTCCCTGGCTAGCCCGGGTCAGGCGCCCCGTCTCTGCTTCCTCACAGCTTCCCCTCCTCCCTGGCAGAGCATGAGCCTCACAAAGTCCTTGGTCAGGGTAAACATCACTTAGCAACAACTGAAAACATCGGCTTCACCAACACTGTTCCCAGGCTGGAAGTCAAAACACAGCACTGCACCAGCTACCACAAAGGAAAAAAAAAAAACAACATGATTGCTACTGCTGAACCCAGGACACAGACCCAAAACAGCCCCCAAAAACCGGACCCCCAAAACAGGACAAAAACCCCCAAAACACCCCAAAAACCACCACATGGTCACATTGTTCTGCTTCTCCTGTGGGATACAGGGTCAGAGCCCCAAAACAGACACAAAAAAGGCCAAAAACAACCAAAAACACCCCAAAACCCACACCAAAACCACCTTATCCTGCTTGTCCTATGTGATAGACTGTGAGAGCCACAAAACAGGACAAAAAAAGGATAAAAGCAGGCCAAAACACCCCAAACAACCCCCAAAATGGGCCAAAACCACCTTGTCCTGCTTCTCCTATGGGATACAGGGTCAAAGCCCCCAAAAAGACACAAAACAGGCCAAAAACAACCCAAAACCCAGCACAAAACCACCTTGTCCTGCTTCTCCTATGGGATACAGGGTAAGAGGCCCAAAACAGGCCAAAAAAAAAGGACAAAACCATGCCAAATCACCCCAAAACCACCTTGTCCTCCTTCATCTAAGGGACAAAGGGTCAGAGCCCCAAAACAGACCCAAAATAGCCCCCAAACAGGACAAAAACAGGCCAAAACCACCCCAAAACCACTTTGTCCTGCTTCTCCTATATGATACTGGGTCAGAGCCCCAAAACAGGACAAAACCAAGCCAAAAGCAGGCCGAAACCACCCCAAAACCACCTCTTCCTGCTTCTCCTATGGGATACAGGGTCAGAGCCCCAAAACAGGACAAAACCAAGCCAAAAGCAGGCCAAAACACCCAGAACAACCCCCAAAACAACCCCAAAATCACCCTGTCCTGCTTCTCCTATGGGACACAGGTCAGAGCCGCAGAACTGGACAAAACCACCCCAAAACCACCCCAAAACCACCTTGTCCTGTTTCTCCTGTGGGACCCAAGTTCAGAACCCCAAAACAGGCTCAAAAAAGTACAAAAACAACCAAAAACTATTCAAAACCACCCCCAAAACAACCCCAAACCACCCTAAACCCACCAAAAAAACACCTTGTCCTGCTTCTCCTGTGGGACACAGGCT
>NW_026914898.1:0-13419 GCF_034315485.1 Pezoporus occidentalis
CTGTCAGCACAGAAAGAACAGTGGCATCTGCTCCCACAGCAGAAGAACCAGCAGGGAAAGCTAGTGCTGGGCCTCTTCAGCACACAGGCTGCTTTGCAACGGTGTCACCATCATTGCAGTCTCTCCTCGGTTTCATACCTAAAACTCCATTTGAATCCAAATTCTCAGCTGGTCTCTTTCAGTTGCAGGCAGCACAGTGAGTACAGCACGAACGTTTGGCTTCTGCTCCCACAGCAGAAGAGCCAGGATTGAAAGCTTGTGCTGGACCTGTTCAGCACACAATCACCTTTACATTGGTGCATCCATCGTTGCTTTCACTGCTCCCTTTCATACAGGAAAAGCATTTGAATGGAATCAGTTCAGAGCCTGCTCTCTGCTGCGCAGCAACACTGTCAGCACAGAAAGAACAGTGGCATCTGCTCCCACAGCAGAAGAACCAGCAGGGAAAGCTAGTGCTGGGCCTCTTCAGCACACAGGCTGCTTTGCAACGGTGTCACCATCATTGCAGTCTCTCCTCGGTTTCATACCTAAAACTCCATTTGAATCCAAATTCTCAGCTGGTCGCTTTCAGTTGCCCAGCAGCACAGTGAGTACAGCACGAACGTTTGGCTTCTGCTCCCACAGCAGAAGAGCCAGGATTGAAAGCTTGTGCTGGACCTGTTCAGCACACAATCACCTTTACATTGGTGCATCCATCGTTGCTTTCACTGCTCCCTTTCATACAGGAAAAGCATTTGAATGGAATCAGTTCAGAGCCTGCTCTCTGCTGGCAGCAACACTGTCAGCACAGAAAGAACAGTGGCATCTGCTCCCACAGCAGAAGAACCAGCAGGGAAAGCTAGTGCTGGGCCTCTTCAGCACACAGGCTGCTTTGCAACGGTGTCACCATCATTGCAGTCTCTCCTCGGTTTCATACCTAAAACTCCATTTGAATCCAAATTCTCAGCTGGTCGCTTTCAGCTGCCCAGCAGCACAGTGAGTACAGCACGAACGTTTGGCTTCTGCTCCCACAGCAGAAGAGCCAGGATTGAAAGCTTGTGCTGGACCTGTTCAGCACACAATCACCTTTACATTGGTGCATCCATCGTTGCTTTCACTGCTCCCTTTCATACAGGAAAAGCATTTGAATGGAATCAGTTCAGAGCCTGCTCTCTGCTGGCAGCAACACAGTCAGCACAGAATGAACAGTGGCATCTGCTCCCACAGCAGAAGAACCAGCAGGGAAAGCTAGTGCTGGGCCTCTTCAGCACACAGGCTGCTTTGCAACGGTGTCACCATCATTGCAGTCTCTCCTCGGTTTCATACCTAAAACTCCATTTGAATCCAAATTCTCAGCTGGTCGCTTTCAGTTGCCCAGCAGCACAGTGAGTACAGCACGAACGTTTGGCTTCTGCTCCCACAGCAGAAGAGCCAGGATTGAAAGCTTGTGCTGGACCTGTTCAGCACACAATCACCTTTACATTGGTGCATCCATCGTTGCTTTCACTGCTCCCTTTCATACAGGAAAAGCATTTGAATGGAATCAGTTCAGAGCCTGCTCTCTGCTGCGCAGCAACACTGTCAGCACAGAATGAACAGTGGCATCTGCTCCCACAGCAGAAGAACCAGCAGGGAAAGCTAGTGCTGGGCCTCTTCAGCACACAGGCTGCTTTGCAACGGTGTCACCATCATTGCAGTCTCTCCTCGGTTTCATACCTAAAACTCCATTTGAATCCAAATTCTCAGCTGGTCGCTTTCAGTTGCCCAGCAGCACAGTGAGTACAGCACGAACGTTTGGCTTCTGCTCCCACAGCAGAAGAGCCAGGATTGAAAGCTTGTGCTGGACCTGTTCAGCACACAATCACCTTTACATTGGTGCATCCATCGTTGCTTTCACTGCTCCCTTTCATACAGGAAAAGCATTTGAATGGAATCAGTTCAGAGCCTGCTCTCTGCTGGCAGCAACACTGTCAGCACAGAATGAACAGTGGCATCTGCTCCCACAGCAGAAGAACCAGCAGGGAAAGCTAGTGCTGGGCCTCTTCAGCACACACAGGCTGCTTTGCAACGGTGTCACCATCATTGCAGTCTCTCCTCGGTTTCATACCTAAAACTCCATTTGAATCCAAATTCTCAGCTGGTCGCTTTCAGTTGCCCAGCAGCACAGTGAGTACAGCACGAACGTTTGGCTTCTGCTCCCACAGCAGAAGAGCCAGGATTGAAAGCTTGTGCTGGACCTGTTCAGCACACAATCACCTTTACATTGGTGCATCCATCGTTGCTTTCACTGCTCCCTTTCATACAGGAAAAGCATTTGAATGGAATCAGTTCAGAGCCTGCTCTCTGCTGGCAGCAACACAGTCAGCACAGAATGAACAGTGGCATCTGCTCCCACAGCAGAAGAACCAGCAGGGAAAGCTAGTGCTGGGCCTCTTCAGCACACAGGCTGCTTTGCAACGGTGTCACCATCATTGCAGTCTCTCCTCGGTTTCATACCTAAAACTCCATTTGAATCCAAATTCTCAGCTGGTCGCTTTCAGTTGCCCAGCAGCACAGTGAGTACAGCACGAACGTTTGGCTTCTGCTCCCACAGCAGAAGAGCCAGGATTGAAAGCTTGTGCTGGACCTGTTCAGCACACAATCACCTTTACATTGGTGCATCCATCGTTGCTTTCACTGCTCCCTTTCATACAGGAAAAGCATTTGAATGGAATCAGTTCAGAGCCTGCTCTCTGCTGCGCAGCAACACAGTCAGCACAGAAAGAACAGTGGCATCTGCTCCCACAGCAGAAGAACCAGCAGGGAAAGCTAGTGCTGGGCCTCTTCAGCACACAGGCTGCTTTGCAACGGTGTCACCATCATTGCAGTCTCTCCTCGGTTTCATACCTAAAACTCCATTTGAATCCAAATTCTCAGCTGGTCGCTTTCAGTTGCCCAGCAGCACAGTGAGTACAGCACGAACGTTTGGCTTCTGCTCCCACAGCAGAAGAGCCAGGATTGAAAGCTTGTGCTGGACCTGTTCAGCACACAATCACCTTTACATTGGTGCATCCATCGTTGCTTTCACTGCTCCCTTTCATACAGGAAAAGCATTTGAATGGAATCAGTTCAGAGCCTGCTCTCTGCTGCGCAGCAACACTGTCAGCACAGAATGAACAGTGGCATCTGCTCCCACAGCAGAAGAACCAGCAGGGAAAGCTAGTGCTGGGCCTCTTCAGCACACAGGCTGCTTTGCAACGGTGTCACCATCATTGCAGTCTCTCCTCGGTTTCATACCTAAAACTCCATTTGAATCCAAATTCTCAGCTGGTCGCTTTCAGTTGCCCAGCAGCACAGTGAGTACAGCACGAACGTTTGGCTTCTGCTCCCACAGCAGAAGAGCCAGGATTGAAAGCTGGTGCTGGACCTGTTCAGCACACAATCACCTTTACATTGGTGCATCCATCGTTGCTTTCACTGCTCCCTTTCATACAGGAAAAGCATTTGAATGGAATCAGTTCAGAGCCTGCTCTCTGCTGGCAGCAACACTGTCAGCACAGAATGAACAGTGGCATCTGCTCCCACAGCAGAAGAACCAGCAGGGAAAGCTAGTGCTGGGCCTCTTCAGCACACAGGCTGCTTTGCAACGGTGTCACCATCATTGCAGTCTCTCCTCGGTTTCATACCTAAAACTCCATTTGAATCCAAATTCTCAGCTGGTCTCTCTCAGCTGCAGGCAGCACAGTGAGTACAGCACGAACGTTTGGCTTCTGCTCCCACAGCAGAAGAGCCAGGATTGAAAGCTTGTGCTGGACCTGTTCAGCACACAATCACCTTTACATTGGTGCATCCATCGTTGCTTTCACTGCTCCCTTTCATACAGGAAAAGCATTTGAATGGAATCAGTTCAGAGCCTGCTCTCTGCTGCGCAGCAACACTGTCAGCACAGAATGAACAGTGGCATCTGCTCCCACAGCAGAAGAACCAGCAGGGAAAGCTAGTGCTGGGCCTCTTCAGCACACAGGCTGCTTTGCAACGGTGTCACCATCATTGCAGTCTCTCCTCGGTTTCATACCTAAAACTCCATTTGAATCCAAATTCTCAGCTGGTCGCTTTCAGTTGCCCAGCAGCACAGTGAGTACAGCACGAACGTTTGGCTTCTGCTCCCACAGCAGAAGAGCCAGGATTGAAAGCTTGTGCTGGACCTGTTCAGCACACAATCACCTTTACATTGGTGCATCCATCGTTGCTTTCACTGCTCCCTTTCATACAGGAAAAGCATTTGAATGGAATCAGTTCAGAGCCTGCTCTCTGCTGGCAGCAACACTGTCAGCACAGAATGAACAGTGGCATCTGCTCCCACAGCAGAAGAACCAGCAGGGAAAGCTAGTGCTGGGCCTCTTCAGCACACAGGCTGCTTTGCAACGGTGTCACCATCATTGCAGTCTCTCCTCGGTTTCATACCTAAAACTCCATTTGAATCCAAATTCTCAGCTGGTCTCTTTCAGTTGCCCAGCAGCACAGTGAGTACAGCACGAACGTTTGGCTTCTGCTCCCACAGCAGAAGAGCCAGGATTGAAAGCTTGTGCTGGACCTGTTCAGCACACAATCACCTTTACATTGGTGCATCCATCGTTGCTTTCACTGCTCCCTTTCATACAGGAAAAGCATTTGAATGGAATCAGTTCAGAGCCTGCTCTCTGCTGGCAGCAACACAGTCAGCACAGAATGAACAGTGGCATCTGCTCCCACAGCAGAAGAACCAGCAGGGAAAGCTAGTGCTGGGCCTCTTCAGCACACAGGCTGCTTTGCAACGGTGTCACCATCATTGCAGTCTCTCCTCGGTTTCATACCTAAAACTCCATTTGAATCCAAATTCTCAGCTGGTCTCTTTCAGCTGCCCAGCAGCACAGTGAGTACAGCACGAACGTTTGGCTTCTGCTCCCACAGCAGAAGAGCCAGGATTGAAAGCTTGTGCTGGACCTGTTCAGCACACAATCACCTTTACATTGGTGCATCCATCGTTGCTTTCACTGCTCCCTTTCATACAGGAAAAGCATTTGAATGGAATCAGTTCAGAGCCTGCTCTCTGCTGGCAGCAACACAGTCAGCACAGAAAGAACAGTGGCATCTGCTCCCACAGCAGAAGAACCAGCAGGGAAAGCTAGTGCTGGGCCTCTTCAGCACACAGGCTGCTTTGCAACGGTGTCACCATCATTGCAGTCTCTCCTCGGTTTCATACCTAAAACTCCATTTGAATCCAAATTCTCAGCTGGTCGCTTTCAGTTGCCCAGCAGCACAGTGAGTACAGCACGAACGTTTGGCTTCTGCTCCCACAGCAGAAGAGCCAGGATTGAAAGCTTGTGCTGGACCTGTTCAGCACACAATCACCTTTACATTGGTGCATCCATCGTTGCTTTCACTGCTCCCTTTCATACAGGAAAAGCATTTGAATGGAATCAGTTCAGAGCCTGCTCTCTGCTGCGCAGCAACACTGTCAGCACAGAATGAACAGTGGCATCTGCTCCCACAGCAGAAGAACCAGCAGGGAAAGCTAGTGCTGGGCCTCTTCAGCACACAGGCTGCTTTGCAACGGTGTCACCATCATTGCAGTCTCTCCTCGGTTTCATACCTAAAACTCCATTTGAATCCAAATTCTCAGCTGGTCGCTTTCAGTTGCCCAGCAGCACAGTGAGTACAGCACGAACGTTTGGCTTCTGCTCCCACAGCAGAAGAGCCAGGATTGAAAGCTTGTGCTGGACCTGTTCAGCACACAATCACCTTTACATTGGTGCATCCATCGTTGCTTTCACTGCTCCCTTTCATACAGGAAAAGCATTTGAATGGAATCAGTTCAGAGCCTGCTCTCTGCTGGCAGCAACACTGTCAGCACAGAATGAACAGTGGCATCTGCTCCCACAGCAGAAGAACCAGCAGGGAAAGCTAGTGCTGGGCCTCTTCAGCACACAGGCTGCTTTGCAACGGTGTCACCATCATTGCAGTCTCTCCTCGGTTTCATACCTAAAACTCCATTTGAATCCAAATTCTCAGCTGGTCGCTTTCAGTTGCCCAGCAGCACAGTGAGTACAGCACGAACGTTTGGCTTCTGCTCCCACAGCAGAAGAGCCAGGATTGAAAGCTTGTGCTGGACCTGTTCAGCACACAATCACCTTTACATTGGTGCATCCATCGTTGCTTTCACTGCTCCCTTTCATACAGGAAAAGCATTTGAATGGAATCAGTTCAGAGCCTGCTCTCTGCTGGCAGCAACACTGTCAGCACAGAATGAACAGTGGCATCTGCTCCCACAGCAGAAGAACCAGCAGGGAAAGCTAGTGCTGGGCCTCTTCAGCACACAGGCTGCTTTGCAACGGTGTCACCATCATTGCAGTCTCTCCTCGGTTTCATACCTAAAACTCCATTTGAATCCAAATTCTCAGCTGGTCGCTTTCAGTTGCCCAGCAGCACAGTGAGTACAGCACGAACGTTTGGCTTCTGCTCCCACAGCAGAAGAGCCAGGATTGAAAGCTTGTGCTGGACCTGTTCAGCACACAATCACCTTTACATTGGTGCATCCATCGTTGCTTTCACTGCTCCCTTTCATACAGGAAAAGCATTTGAATGGAATCAGTTCAGAGCCTGCTCTCTGCTGCGCAGCAACACTGTCAGCACAGAATGAACAGTGGCATCTGCTCCCACAGCAGAAGAACCAGCAGGGAAAGCTAGTGCTGGGCCTCTTCAGCACACAGGCTGCTTTGCAACGGTGTCACCATCATTGCAGTCTCTCCTCGGTTTCATACCTAAAACTCCATTTGAATCCAAATTCTCAGCTGGTCGCTTTCAGTTGCCCAGCAGCACAGTGAGTACAGCACGAACGTTTGGCTTCTGCTCCCACAGCAGAAGAGCCAGGATTGAAAGCTTGTGCTGGACCTGTTCAGCACACAATCACCTTTACATTGGTGCATCCATCGTTGCTTTCACTGCTCCCTTTCATACAGGAAAAGCATTTGAATGGAATCAGTTCAGAGCCTGCTCTCTGCTGCGCAGCAACACTGTCAGCACAGAATGAACAGTGGCATCTGCTCCCACAGCAGAAGAACCAGCAGGGAAAGCTAGTGCTGGGCCTCTTCAGCACACAGGCTGCTTTGCAACGGTGTCACCATCATTGCAGTCTCTCCTCGGTTTCATACCTAAAACTCCATTTGAATCCAAATTCTCAGCTGGTCGCTTTCAGTTGCCCAGCAGCACAGTGAGTACAGCACGAACGTTTGGCTTCTGCTCCCACAGCAGAAGAGCCAGGATTGAAAGCTTGTGCTGGACCTGTTCAGCACACAATCACCTTTACATTGGTGCATCCATCGTTGCTTTCACTGCTCCCTTTCATACAGGAAAAGCATTTGAATGGAATCAGTTCAGAGCCTGCTCTCTGCTGGCAGCAACACAGTCAGCACAGAAAGAACAGTGGCATCTGCTCCCACAGCAGAAGAACCAGCAGGGAAAGCTAGTGCTGGGCCTCTTCAGCACACAGGCTGCTTTGCAACGGTGTCACCATCATTGCAGTCTCTCCTCGGTTTCATACCTAAAACTCCATTTGAATCCAAATTCTCAGCTGGTCGCTTTCAGTTGCCCAGCAGCACAGTGAGTACAGCACGAACGTTTGGCTTCTGCTCCCACAGCAGAAGAGCCAGGATTGAAAGCTTGTGCTGGACCTGTTCAGCACACAATCACCTTTACATTGGTGCATCCATCGTTGCTTTCACTGCTCCCTTTCATACAGGAAAAGCATTTGAATGGAATCAGTTCAGAGCCTGCTCTCTGCTGCGCAGCAACACTGTCAGCACAGAATGAACAGTGGCATCTGCTCCCACAGCAGAAGAACCAGCAGGGAAAGCTAGTGCTGGGCCTCTTCAGCACACAGGCTGCTTTGCAACGGTGTCACCATCATTGCAGTCTCTCCTCGGTTTCATACCTAAAACTCCATTTGAATCCAAATTCTCAGCTGGTCGCTTTCAGTTGCCCAGCAGCACAGTGAGTACAGCACGAACGTTTGGCTTCTGCTCCCACAGCAGAAGAGCCAGGATTGAAAGCTTGTGCTGGACCTGTTCAGCACACAATCACCTTTACATTGGTGCATCCATCGTTGCTTTCACTGCTCCCTTTCATACAGGAAAAGCATTTGAATGGAATCAGTTCAGAGCCTGCTCTCTGCTGGCAGCAACACAGTCAGCACAGAAAGAACAGTGGCATCTGCTCCCACAGCAGAAGAACCAGCAGGGAAAGCTAGTGCTGGGCCTCTTCAGCACACAGGCTGCTTTGCAACGGTGTCACCATCATTGCAGTCTCTCCTCGGTTTCATACCTAAAACTCCATTTGAATCCAAATTCTCAGCTGGTCGCTTTCAGTTGCCCAGCAGCACAGTGAGTACAGCACGAACGTTTGGCTTCTGCTCCCACAGCAGAAGAGCCAGGATTGAAAGCTTGTGCTGGACCTGTTCAGCACACAATCACCTTTACATTGGTGCATCCATCGTTGCTTTCACTGCTCCCTTTCATACAGGAAAAGCATTTGAATGGAATCAGTTCAGAGCCTGCTCTCTGCTGCGCAGCAACACTGTCAGCACAGAATGAACAGTGGCATCTGCTCCCACAGCAGAAGAACCAGCAGGGAAAGCTAGTGCTGGGCCTCTTCAGCACACAGGCTGCTTTGCAACGGTGTCACCATCATTGCAGTCTCTCCTCGGTTTCATACCTAAAACTCCATTTGAATCCAAATTCTCAGCTGGTCGCTTTCAGTTGCCCAGCAGCACAGTGAGTACAGCACGAACGTTTGGCTTCTGCTCCCACAGCAGAAGAGCCAGGATTGAAAGCTTGTGCTGGACCTGTTCAGCACACAATCACCTTTACATTGGTGCATCCATCGTTGCTTTCACTGCTCCCTTTCATACAGGAAAAGCATTTGAATGGAATCAGTTCAGAGCCTGCTCTCTGCTGGCAGCAACACAGTCAGCACAGAAAGAACAGTGGCATCTGCTCCCACAGCAGAAGAACCAGCAGGGAAAGCTAGTGCTGGGCCTCTTCAGCACACAGGCTGCTTTGCAACGGTGTCACCATCATTGCAGTCTCTCCTCGGTTTCATACCTAAAACTCCATTTGAATCCAAATTCTCAGCTGGTCTCTTTCAGCTGCAGGCAGCACAGTGAGTACAGCACGAACGTTTGGCTTCTGCTCCCACAGCAGAAGAGCCAGGAGGGGAAAGCTTGTGCTGGACCTGTTCAGCACACAATCACCTTTACATTGGTGCATCCATCGTTGCTTTCACTGCTCCCTTTCATACAGGAAAAGCATTTGAATGGAATCAGTTCAGAGCCTGCTCTCTGCTGCGCAGCAACACTGTCAGCACAGAATGAACAGTGGCATCTGCTCCCACAGCAGAAGAACCAGCAGGGAAAGCTAGTGCTGGGCCTCTTCAGCACACAGGCTGCTTTGCAACGGTGTCACCATCATTGCAGTCTCTCCTCGGTTTCATACCTAAAACTCCATTTGAATCCAAATTCTCAGCTGGTCGCTTTCAGTTGCCCAGCAGCACAGTGAGTACAGCACGAACGTTTGGCTTCTGCTCCCACAGCAGAAGAGCCAGGATTGAAAGCTTGTGCTGGACCTGTTCAGCACACAATCACCTTTACATTGGTGCATCCATCGTTGCTTTCACTGCTCCCTTTCATACAGGAAAAGCATTTGAATGGAATCAGTTCAGAGCCTGCTCTCTGCTGCGCAGCAACACTGTCAGCACAGAATGAACAGTGGCATCTGCTCCCACAGCAGAAGAACCAGCAGGGAAAGCTAGTGCTGGGCCTCTTCAGCACACAGGCTGCTTTGCAACGGTGTCACCATCATTGCAGTCTCTCCTCGGTTTCATACCTAAAACTCCATTTGAATCCAAATTCTCAGCTGGTCGCTTTCAGTTGCCCAGCAGCACAGTGAGTACAGCACGAACGTTTGGCTTCTGCTCCCACAGCAGAAGAGCCAGGATTGAAAGCTTGTGCTGGACCTGTTCAGCACACAATCACCTTTACATTGGTGCATCCATCGTTGCTTTCACTGCTCCCTTTCATACAGGAAAAGCATTTGAATGGAATCAGTTCAGAGCCTGCTCTCTGCTGGCAGCAACACAGTCAGCACAGAAAGAACAGTGGCATCTGCTCCCACAGCAGAAGAACCAGCAGGGAAAGCTAGTGCTGGGCCTCTTCAGCACACAGGCTGCTTTGCAACGGTGTCACCATCATTGCAGTCTCTCCTCGGTTTCATACCTAAAACTCCATTTGAATCCAAATTCTCAGCTGGTCGCTTTCAGTTGCCCAGCAGCACAGTGAGTACAGCACGAACGTTTGGCTTCTGCTCCCACAGCAGAAGAGCCAGGATTGAAAGCTTGTGCTGGACCTGTTCAGCACACAATCACCTTTACATTGGTGCATCCATCGTTGCTTTCACTGCTCCCTTTCATACAGGAAAAGCATTTGAATGGAATCAGTTCAGAGCCTGCTCTCTGCTGGCAGCAACACAGTCAGCACAGAATGAACAGTGGCATCTGCTCCCACAGCAGAAGAACCAGCAGGGAAAGCTAGTGCTGGGCCTCTTCAGCACACAGGCTGCTTTGCAACGGTGTCACCATCATTGCAGTCTCTCCTCGGTTTCATACCTAAAACTCCATTTGAATCCAAATTCTCAGCTGGTCGCTTTCAGTTGCCCAGCAGCACAGTGAGTACAGCACGAACGTTTGGCTTCTGCTCCCACAGCAGAAGAGCCAGGATTGAAAGCTTGTGCTGGACCTGTTCAGCACACAATCACCTTTACATTGGTGCATCCATCGTTGCTTTCACTGCTCCCTTTCATACAGGAAAAGCATTTGAATGGAATCAGTTCAGAGCCTGCTCTCTGCTGCGCAGCAACACTGTCAGCACAGAATGAACAGTGGCATCTGCTCCCACAGCAGAAGAACCAGCAGGGAAAGCTAGTGCTGGGCCTCTTCAGCACACAGGCTGCTTTGCAACGGTGTCACCATCATTGCAGTCTCTCCTCGGTTTCATACCTAAAACTCCATTTGAATCCAAATTCTCAGCTGGTCGCTTTCAGTTGCCCAGCAGCACAGTGAGTACAGCACGAACGTTTGGCTTCTGCTCCCACAGCAGAAGAGCCAGGATTGAAAGCTTGTGCTGGACCTGTTCAGCACACAATCACCTTTACATTGGTGCATCCATCGTTGCTTTCACTGCTCCCTTTCATACAGGAAAAGCATTTGAATGGAATCAGTTCAGAGCCTGCTCTCTGCTGGCAGCAACACAGTCAGCACAGAAAGAACAGTGGCATCTGCTCCCACAGCAGAAGAACCAGCAGGGAAAGCTAGTGCTGGGCCTCTTCAGCACACAGGCTGCTTTGCAACGGTGTCACCATCATTGCAGTCTCTCCTCGGTTTCATACCTAAAACTCCATTTGAATCCAAATTCTCAGCTGGTCGCTTTCAGTTGCCCAGCAGCACAGTGAGTACAGCACGAACGTTTGGCTTCTGCTCCCACAGCAGAAGAGCCAGGATTGAAAGCTTGTGCTGGACCTGTTCAGCACACAATCACCTTTACATTGGTGCATCCATCGTTGCTTTCACTGCTCCCTTTCATACAGGAAAAGCATTTGAATGGAATCAGTTCAGAGCCTGCTCTCTGCTGCGCAGCAACACTGTCAGCACAGAATGAACAGTGGCATCTGCTCCCACAGCAGAAGAACCAGCAGGGAAAGCTAGTGCTGGGCCTCTTCAGCACACAGGCTGCTTTGCAACGGTGTCACCATCATTGCAGTCTCTCCTCGGTTTCATACCTAAAACTCCATTTGAATCCAAATTCTCAGCTGGTCGCTTTCAGTTGCCCAGCAGCACAGTGAGTACAGCACGAACGTTTGGCTTCTGCTCCCACAGCAGAAGAGCCAGGATTGAAAGCTTGTGCTGGACCTGTTCAGCACACAATCACCTTTACATTGGTGCATCCATCGTTGCTTTCACTGCTCCCTTTCATACAGGAAAAGCATTTGAATGGAATCAGTTCAGAGCCTGCTCTCTGCTGGCAGCAACACAGTCAGCACAGAAAGAACAGTGGCATCTGCTCCCACAGCAGAAGAACCAGCAGGGAAAGCTAGTGCTGGGCCTCTTCAGCACACAGGCTGCTTTGCAACGGTGTCACCATCATTGCAGTCTCTCCTCGGTTTCATACCTAAAACTCCATTTGAATCCAAATTCTCAGCTGGTCGCTTTCAGTTGCCCAGCAGCACAGTGAGTACAGCACGAACGTTTGGCTTCTGCTCCCACAGCAGAAGAGCCAGGATTGAAAGCTTGTGCTGGACCTGTTCAGCACACAATCACCTTTACATTGGTGCATCCATCGTTGCTTTCACTGCTCCCTTTCATACAGGAAAAGCATTTGAATGGAATCAGTTCAGAGCCTGCTCTCTGCTGCGCAGCAACACAGTCAGCACAGAATGAACAGTGGCATCTGCTCCCACAGCAGAAGAACCAGCAGGGAAAGCTAGTGCTGGGCCTCTTCAGCACACAGGCTGCTTTGCAACGGTGTCACCATCATTGCAGTCTCTCCTCGGTTTCATACCTAAAACTCCATTTGAATCCAAATTCTCAGCTGGTCGCTTTCAGTTGCCCAGCAGCACAGTGAGTACAGCACGAACGTTTGGCTTCTGCTCCCACAGCAGAAGAGCCAGGATTGAAAGCTTGTGCTGGACCTGTTCAGCACACAATCACCTTTACATTGGTGCATCCATCGTTGCTTTCACTGCTCCCTTTCATACAGGAAAAGCATTTGAATGGAATCAGTTCAGAGCCTGCTCTCTGCTGCGCAGCAACACTGTCAGCACAGAATGAACAGTGGCATCTGCTCCCACAGCAGAAGAACCAGCAGGGAAAGCTAGTGCTGGGCCTCTTCAGCACACAGGCTGCTTTGCAACGGTGTCACCATCATTGCAGTCTCTCCTCGGTTTCATACCTAAAACTCCATTTGAATCCAAATTCTCAGCTGGTCGCTTTCAGTTGCCCAGCAGCACAGTGAGTACAGCACGAACGTTTGGCTTCTGCTCCCACAGCAGAAGAGCCAGGATTGAAAGCTTGTGCTGGACCTGTTCAGCACACAATCACCTTTACATTGGTGCATCCATCGTTGCTTTCACTGCTCCCTTTCATACAGGAAAAGCATTTGAATGGAATCAGTTCAGAGCCTGCTCTCTGCTGCGCAGCAACACTGTCAGCACAGAATGAACAGTGGCATCTGCTCCCACAGCAGAAGAACCAGCAGGGAAAGCTAGTGCTGGGCCTCTTCAGCACACAGGCTGCTTTGCAACGGTGTCACCATCATTGCAGTCTCTCCTCGGTTTCATACCTAAAACTCCATTTGAATCCAAATTCTCAGTGGTCGCT
>NW_026914899.1:0-11648 GCF_034315485.1 Pezoporus occidentalis
TGTATGTTAGCCACTTTAACAGAGTCAAGTTTATTTTCAGAATATACATCTACCTTCAGCAAACTGCAAAGCACAAACAGAATAAAAAAGCTGACAGAGACAGCAGCCTATAAGTGATACAGACACTGAAAGAACAAACTTGTTTTGGTACAAAGAGACTTGAGTAGTCTGCCTGTAGATGGAGATTCTGAGGAACAAGGCACAGCCAGGCATGATCTCAGGCTTATTTTCTTGTCAGTGTGGGAGGGAGGAGGAGGAATGAAGCACTTGGTCTGCGCTGTGTGTGGGGGGATAAGATGGTATTCAGAAGCTAGGAAAATAATTTTAAATGAGGATCTGTTGAGAGCCTGACAGCAGAATGGCTGCAGGACAAAGGCCACGAAACTGTGCAACTAGTCAAGATCTAGGCCGAAGAACACAGAAACAACTGTGTGGTCAATGGTTGCTCAAGGACAGAATGTATGCTTGCTGAGATAGCGCAGCGGTAATGCTTGAGCAAGTTGAAACATATTGAAACAAGAAGCGGTCGCGATTGTTTTAGAAACCCCTGTGTTAGCACAAACTAACCAATGATTTTATTGTACCCTAGCAGAAATTGTATCTAACACTGAGACTATAAAAATGGCTGTATTTTGCTAAATAAACGAGACTTGCTGACCATGATAGCATGAGGCTTGTCTCCCGCGACTCCGACATTTGGCGCCCGAACAGGGACCAAGGAAGGGACCGTCCCTTTCAAGAGTTGCGGAGGGTGCAGGTCTCGACATAGAGACGGCTTCTGCAGGACAGCAGTGGCACATCGGTGGACTGCGTGATCTCTGCTTTGGCCCGGAGTGCAGCATCGGCTGGCTCTGCTGCTACGCGCTGCCGACGCCTGGAGGGTGCAACGGATCCGGTAAATATGCACAGGCAAGCGGCGTATGATCTTTTTACTGCCTTCCTCCGTCGTCGGGGGGTAAAAGGCTTAGACTTTGATAAGGACCTCCCTGCCCTTCTTTCTCATGCCCGGTCTCTCGGCATTTTTAGTGACCCCCACTCTGTTCACCAGTTATCGGAATGGCGTCGCTACGGCGATAAATTATGGGATCTTACATTAGATGATGATAAAATTGCTAAGAAGTTATCCAAATTGTGGCGTTTGATACATAACGAACTCCTGATGGTACAGGCAGAGAAACGTGCGGCTGAAAGTGCCCGTTTGGCACAAGATCAGAATCGTAACTATGATCCTTCTGCCCCTAACCCGCCCGCGCGTATCGATCTGCGGGAAGATATCTGCCGGCGGGCTGCAACAGCAAACGAGCCAGGCAAAGATAACCCTTTTGATCCCGGAATAATCGACCCTGACAGAGAACCCCACCTCTACCCCCCTGACCCGCATGATATGTGGAAAAACATTAAAAAACAAGCGGAAAATCAAGGTGCTGTGAGCCTGCCCCACAACCTGAATGCTCCACATCCCGTCCGTCACGAGGCGAACCGGGGGCTGGACGGCGGGGAGGAAAAAGGCGCTCCCGCGGGAGCCGAACGGAGGCTGCGGCGGGGGCTCCCCGCCGACCGAGGGGCTGCACCCGGTGGCAGCGGTGGGATAAGGAGCTGCGGAGCACGGGCGCGCCGCCTCCACCTCCCTGATGCCGCGACCTCACTCACTCGCCCGGCGGCGGCAGCAGCAGGCTCCGGCGGGCTCCCCCCATTACCTGCCCGCGGGCAGAGGGCTCTGATACTCGCCCGCCCCTCGCCTTTCTGTGCTCCGGCAGGCGCGGGGTGCGCGGCGGTGCGGGGTCCGCTCCTCCCGGTGAGAGGCGGTAAGAAACCCAGCCTCTGCCCCGGAGGTCTTTCACCCACAGCAATGGTCTCTTAACAGAGCACGATTCAGTCAAACACGCTACCCTTCAAAACAGAGCTGCCATAGATTTTTTGCAATTATCTCAAGGACATGGATGTAAAGACTTTGATAGAATGTGTTACGTGAATCTATCTGATCATTCTGAGTCTGTCCATGATGCAATTCAAAACCTAAAGGACGGAGTTAAGAAGTTGTGAGTAGAGAGTAGCTGGAATTGGCTAGAAAGTTTGCTGTCAGAATAGGGCGTCAGTGCATGCTTGAAAAATATTATTAAAATCGCATTAACCTATGTAAAAATCTCTATGTATTTTAATCAAACTTCCTTGTTTAATTGCTTGTGTAAATCGTTTGTTTGCTAAGTCTATTAACAATGTTTCGTTAGTTTATAAAGAAGGGGGAGATGAGGGGAATGCTGCACAAGAAGCTGCGCCAGTAGACCTGGATGAGAGCCCAGGCATCTGGACTCTTATCAGCCACAAACCTTGGGAGAAGTGAACGGGACAAGTTAGAAAGAAGTGGAGAAATAACACCGGGTGGAACCGAAGAAAGAGTATCAAGATAATTTCTGAGGACTGTACATTTGGAAACAGGAGGATGCTTAAGACAGGATAAAGAATGTGTAGTCAAGGGGAAGTGGAAGTGAGATTGTAATGAGTAGTGATAGCAGAGAACTATGTTTAGAAATAATTATTCAAACAAAGGTGTGTGGACAGTAATGTGATTAGCTGAAAGAGTGTGCGATTAATAAAATTGTTTTGTGATGGAAAAGTACCAAAAGAACTAACCGCTACTAACTGCTAAGCAGAATACTATAAAAACCTGTAAGCTCACTCAATAAGGGATTTCATTTGTAGCCAGAAACAGAGTCCATGCCTCAGTTGCCACAAGATCGGGCCTGGAAAGGGTGCTATCCCATATAAAGGATGGCCCGTGTGCAGTAGGGACCTTAGGCATGTTTATCTCTAATAACACTATGATAATAAATAAAGGAGGATTGTGTTCTCGAAGGTCAACGCACGCTTTTCAACCGAGCTGCGATGACAAAGTAAATTTTTGGAACCAGGTGAAAAAATAGCTGCTTCATTTTTAGCTCCCGGAGTAGCTAGCGCTCAAGCTTTGGCAACATTGAATAAGTTAGGATGTTGGCTTGCTAAGAAAACTAATGCTACAGCATCCGCTCTCTCTGCGCTGCTCACTGATGTTGACTCTATAAGACATGCAACTTTGCAAAACAGAGCAGCAATCAATTTTCTCCTCTTAGCACAAGGTCATGGGTGTGATGAATTTGAAGGTATGTGCTGCATGAATCTTTCAGACCACTCTAACTCCATTCACAAACAATTAGCACACTTAAAAGACAATATGCGAAAATTACAGGAAACAAGTGATCCTTTCACAAACTGGTTAGTGTCCTTTGGATTATCTCCTTGGTTAATCACTTTGATAGAAAAACTTGCTTTGGTGCTGGCTATAATTTTGCTCGCAATTTTGCTTTTGCCGTGTATCATGCAGTGTTTGCAAAAAATGATATCGAATGCTTTTAATCATAAAATGGCTATGCTTGCTACTAAAGAAAACGGGGGAAGTGTTGAGAGCCTGACAGCAGAATGGCTGCAGGACAAAGGCCACGAAACTGTGCAACTAGTCAAGATCTAGGCCGAAGAACACAGCGAGACTTGCTGACCATGATAGCATGAGGCTTGTCTCCCGCGACTCCGACAAGGATCTGCAACGAGAAATCCCACCACAAAGAGCATGGGAAGAGGGCAAAAAGTTAACAATAACTGAGGAGCTGAGCAAACAACAAGAGCTTGGGTTGGAATGGAAGGAACAGTGGGTTGGTTAGTTTGCTTTGGGGTGTGTGTGTTTGGCTTTTTGGGGGGTAGAGGTGATGGTGTTCCTTTAAGTAGGCAGGGATTTTGTGGCTACTGTTCATATCCAACACGTGTGTGTATAATTTATTTACTTGTATTTTGCTGTATTTAGCAGCTTCTGGGTTTTACATGATACTTTGCTTGGGAAGGGATTGTATTTCATGATTAAAAGGGCACGTTACCTTAGACCTTCTGAAAAAGGCCCAATGTTTTTTTTGCTACTAGATGAGTAAAAATATTTTTCATAGAAAATGTATTCCTCTGACTTCCTGAGTGGTAATGTAATAAGGACAGGAAAGACAAAGAACTGTCGACAAAAGTCATTTGATGACATTTGAGATAAATTGGTAAAATTTAGACTGGGTTCCTAATCAGGAGGATTTCAACACCTACAATTTACAGCAGCTTTTTAATTTTACTGAAAGCTAACTTAGTGCCATTTTGGCCTAGTTTTAGTTGTCAGTAAAGTCACTCTTTCCAGTTGCCTTCCTATTTTCCCAGTAGCCTTTGATCTGTAAGGATCCGTCCCAGCAGCTGTGGCTATCAGCTTCAATGTTTCTGGTGACTTTGCTGCTGCAGACTCTAAGCAGGAAAACACTGAAAACCTCTTGATAGCCTTCATGACATGATGTGATGTGGCTTGTTCTTCAGATGGCACCATGTCTTGAATGCAGACATCTGCTGCCAGTGACTACACCCACTTGCATTGGATGGGAGTCACCAATAGCTCCACAGGTGCAGCCCCAAACCAACATCTGCATAAAGGTAATGGAGAATAAATCTAACAAAAGAGCAATTTACCTCCTGGCATGCATGTTTCTAACAGGTGACTTCTGTAAAAATAGTTTGATCCAGCTTGGGTTTCTCTAATTGCATTGTGAGAGCTTTAAGGGTTAATAGGATTCAGACCACCTTGAATAGAAATAAGCATTAAAGGTAAACCATGTAAGCTGAGGAAGGCATGTTGAAGAGCACAGGAGGCAGTTGTGTGAAAGACAGGACACGTGCACTTGTGTTCAGTAGGGAGGTATTCTGTGATTCTATCATTTATGGCCTTAGTAGTACTGAGCATTTCATTAAATACGTCCTCATTACTCTGCTTCCCTCAGTTGATTGTAAGTGCTTGGCACAGATGGGCTGGTGGGCTTAACTAGACAAAATCTACCCTCCAGAATGCTCCTTACCCAAGGAGCAGGCTCATGATTCTCATCTCTGGTGGGATCTGGCTTGTGAGATACAGTGACTGTGGTCGGGCACCCTCATGGGGATATGAATCATTTTCCTTGCAGACAGTGGGCTTGCTGCTTTGTGTGAGTGCAGTGGCTAAGCAAACTGGCACTAGTCTATAGAAACATCTGGAGCTATTGATGCTGGATCTGCTGAGGGAACTGTACCATAGCTTAAAGTGAACTGTCACCAAGATCCAGGCCTAACTAAAACCTGAAGCCCACAGCACAGACTGGAAAGATCTCTTCTATCTGCAGGGCTGAATAAGCACAGCACTTTGTAAGATCAAGTCCTCTTCTTATTAGTGCTGTTCATAGTTTGCAGATACCATGTGAAATGCATTCTTTCTCTACTTAAAAGGGCAAAGCAATTTGTCAGGCGTGTGGCACGTGAAATCTTCACCATAAACACTGTGTGACTTGTGCAAGCAAGCTGCCTGAAATACAGATGCTGAGGCTTCTTGCATCAATCACAGCAGGGTTGATCAAATCAAAGCACAACATTCTTTTTCTCTGGAAAACTGAAGTCATAGCCCTGTGTCCCTGTTATAAAAGCAGAGATGCCCTCCCTCATGGGGTATTCAGGGCCCATACTCCCACAGAACCTCCATCACAAATGTCCAGCTCAACAGAAGCGTACCTTTGAGTTCCTCCTGTGGAAGTCAGGACTGTGTGCGCCACTGTGAAAGCTGAGAAGGCTCTTAGAAAATGGGTAGTCTTGGCTCCAAGAGAGTTTTGTTTTGTTCAGATTATTTTCAATTGCAGTAGAAAACTTGAGTGTCTGTATCAGGAAGACAATTTTGGTTGTTTTCCATTATTTTGTGAAAAGAAAATATTCTTTTACATTATTTTTCTTATCTCCATTTTCGTCTCCATCTCTATGTGCATACCGCTCCTGTGCTTGGATTTGGCTGTCACTGTGTAACGGATGGGAACCTCGCTGAGAGTTGATTCCCTCTCCTGACTGAGAGACAACCCAGTGTGGGTTTTTCACAGTGTATTTGGCAGAGTCCATGTGTGTATGTTCATGGTGACTGTTTGTCAGAAAGAGGCAGGAAACCATGAGGGTGCAGCTGTTCTATGAGCTTCCTGCTTGGGCACGCTGGGCCACCTGGCCAATGCTGTCAGTGCGACCAACACTGAGATGATGAGGAACTGCACGGGCCCACGAGTAAACAGTGGCAGAGCTGGCATAAAGCCCCTTGTGTTTCTAAGGGTACAAAAGCAGGAGCCTCTTGTAGCTGACTCCGAGGCCTCACCTATGTGTGGATGGACCTCGTAGGAACTTTCCTGATTACCTGAGTCTCCCGGCAATGGCTGCAGTGGGGCTTCCCAGCTGAAGTGTGGGCCTGGAGGATGGTTTGATGATGACTGGTGATGTCTTTCTTCTAAGTCTCTGGTCTCTCTATGCAGTATTGATTGGATGCACTGCTAATTGTCATCTACTGTAAGCGGCGAGGAGAAGCAGACAGGCCAACCCAATATGGGTGATAAGCAACTTCTAGTTTATTTGTGACGCAGTTCACACATATATAGGAGTGGTATTCAGCCACTCCTTCGTGGCATAACAGTATTGGTTTAGTCCCCACAGCTTCCTCCACATTCTCCTCCCAGGTCCGGTCTCCGGCCACCTGTGGGGGCCACCCCCTGCCTTGCTTGCACAGTCCTCCAGAACTCTATGGTTCTGCTCTTTAAGTCATTCTGCAACAATTCCCCCCTTTTTCTTTGTGCAAGCAAGGCATTATGGGTTATTTTGTTCACCTGTTTTATCACACAACTATAAACTAGTCTAATAGCTACGATGATTAACCTAACAGTGATACATAAGTGCAATGCTTCAAACAACAGTGTTTGACTCAACCTGTAATGCCCGGTGAAGACAACCATCTAGTTATTCTTAGGATATTGCTCATTTACTATTGCTGGGTAAGCTGAGCCAGGGTTCTCAGCTGTACATGCATCGAATTAGCATAATCAGAGAGACTCATACAACACATTCCATCAAACTCTTCACATCCATGTCCCTGTTCCAACAACAAAAGGTTCTGCAGTGTTGCATGTCTCACAGAGTCAACATTAAAACAAATCAGAAATTGCCTTCGATGTAGAATTGTCTGCTTAGCAACTCAGCAACCCAGTCTGCTTAGTTGAGCCAAGGCCCCGGCTGAAGCACTTACAGTGATTTGGCATATTATGATTGGATACATGTTTTGAAGACCCTTAGTGACTAACATATAATTGGTTAAACACAGGTGTGAGAACTCAACCTTGAAAGCTAGCCAACAGTCCACAGTTCTCATTAACTTGGTGAATTCCAGCCTCTTATCTTGCTTGCTTAATCTTCTTCGGGCCTCTCATGGCCTTGCTGTATCTTTCAGGACTATTCAAAGTTTATGTACCAATTATGCATTCTCCTGTGAGAACAGTCTCCACATCTCCCCCCTTTTGTTTTATCCAGTAACAAGTCGCTACTACAACAAGGCACACACAAATTTACATTAGCAGAGTTAACTATTACAGGGTGCAGCAGCATGTTAAGATGCTGATGGCAGTGAAGGACTAGCCAAAGAAATTTCTTACCAGTGGAATTCTCCCCCTCTCTTAATTTGTTCCATCACCTGCTTTATAACACTACCAATGTATTAATAATTTTTTTTTTTTTTTCTAGCTTTTGCCTTAGCATTTTCTAGCAGCTACTGCAAATTTCCACACTCTTAACATCTCTTTTACAAGTGACAAATCTATACAATACAAGGTGCAGTTTCTTATTAGCAACTAGCTAGTAAATACAGGTGGTTTTATACACAAAATCACAACCTCTAATATAGCTACTTTACAAGCACACATATTCAGGATGTTACTTTTCAGTTGCCCCCAAGTGATGTTTTGCAGTTATTTGTTCTTTCTCTTCCTCTATCTCATTCTGCTTGGGGTAATCACAGTCAGCTCCTGTAGCTGAGGCATCAGGTTTATCCATTTGTCTGTCCAGCTCATGGCAGGGCTTCACAAACTTTGCACAGTCGCCATGGACCTGTAGGCAGGAGGGCACAAATATACCCCCTCCCCCAGGTTATCAGTTCTTCAGAAATAGACAGGTTAGACAGGTTAAAGTTAAATGTAACATCATTACTCTCTCTCTCCCCCCTCTTTTTTTTTTTTTTTTTTTTTTTTTTTGAGTCCCTGCAAAAGCCATCATTACTCCCACTACAGTCCCACGTACAGAACAAAGCACAAGGACCCTGTGGAGACTAACAGCAAACCAGCTCCGAGAAGCATCACTGCAGTGCGAGGTGGCAGGCTCAACCTTAGCGGGCGTCCCCGCAGAGGCTCTGCCTCCCCCACATTGTATGAGGCTTGGGCTTTTAAACTGACCAAAATGCACACTCATTCCAACACAGGTGGCCAGCCTGTGCTGGAAGAAGTGGCCAGCAGTATCTACAGAGGTCTCCAAGGGTTGATAGAAACCTGGACATACTTATATTTACCAACTTCTAGTACATGAGTATCACAGAGAGACTGTATGGGCTCTCCCTGTCAATTGCAAGAAAAAATCATAACATATACAGCTTGAGTATAAGAGGATTTTAACACATACGTGGTCACTGTTTGTCAGGCCTCCTTAACTATTTTGAGATCAAGAGCTTCCCACTCTTTAGCCCCCTGCTGTGTAGTAAACACAGGATATGCAAAGATGCCCATTGCAGAAAATTCCCCAGTAATGATCACATATTTGGTTACCCATTGTTACAACTGAGCGTCTCCAGGGCCAGCAAGTCCGAGCAGACCAACCTGGGAGACGAAGAGTCAGGGTCTGGAAGCAGAGGATATAAATCTGGCTCGGATTCAGGGGATTCGGGGGCTGATCCTGCGCCGAACTCGGGGTCTCCGTTGCTCGCAGCTGTGTCTTTCTTATCAGATGTCTCTCGTTCAGTATGTAGCCATCTGCAGACCTGGCTCCTCCGTGACTGAGTTAAAATTTTTTTCACTCTAGGGCATAGTGGGTTGGAGAGTCTCGCGGTTCCTTTAAATCTCCCGCTAGCGCATGATCTCTATTTTTTACTGCGTGCTTCACAGTGGCGCCGCAATCGATCCGGTGCCGAGGCACCGCCCTCTTTCTTTCGGATTCCTCGACATTTATCATACGTATCCCTTCTAATATACTTTCTCTGTCCTTTTCAAAGTCCCTACTTTCGGAACTGGGGTGGTGGGGGAGCAGGGGGTTACACCTCCTCCTCCGCACCTTCTGATGAAGGAGGGGGAGAAAAGGAAGGGGGGGGTGGGGGGTGGGAAACCCTGTGCTCCCGCGAGTTGGGGGGGGGGGGGAACGAGTTGTAATCTTCCCCCGGTTTCAACCGACCGGGGACGTCTGTTCCTAGTTTCTCCGTTGCTACCGCGGCAGTTTTCTTTTCTGCCTTGTATCTTTTTATACAGTTCATTACTTCCCTCCGTGGTTTACCGAGTTTCTTTGCCTTTTTATAATCATTAAGCACTGAGTCAAATAGTTCATCACCAAACTTTTGCCACTCACTCTTCTCAAATATTGTATTAGGATCTGCAAAAAACATCTCTTAGCCTTCCTTACAGTCAGTAGACCTGCTAGCTGCTTTAGAGTCTCAGGCTCAATTCCCCGCTTTTATAAAAAGCACTGTAAAAAGTTCAGGGCTCAGTTCCCCGCTTTTATAAAAAGCACTGTAAAAGTTCAAGGCTCAGTTCCCTGCTTTTATAAAAAGCACTGTAATAAGTTCAGGGCTCAGTTCCCCGCTTTTATAAAAAGCACTGTAATAAGTCCAGGGCTACCTCTCGGTCCATTTTCATGGCCAGCCTTTTCCGGATCGTCTTCTTCTGGGTCGTCCTGTAACCTCGGTCTCCGGATCGGCCTCCCGACGCAGCAGTGTCTGGTTCACCCCAGCGGCGGACTTTTTCGGCTAGTCGCAGCACCCGGGTCCGTCACGCCACCGCAGCAGCATTGCCCGCGCCGCCCGGCCGCTGCCGCCGGCGCCGCTCTCTCGCCGTTCCGGGTCCCCGTCGACCGGGGCCCTGTATCCCGGGTCCCCGCTAGTCGGGGCCCTGTATCCCGGGTCCCCGTTAAACCGGGTCCCTGTATCCTGGGTCCCCGTTAAACCGGGTCCCTGTATCCCGGGTCCCCGTTAAACCGGGTCCCTGTATCCCGGGTCCCCGTTAAACCGGGTCCCTGTATCCCGGGTCCCCGTCGGCCGGGTCCCTTTATCCGGGTCCCCGTCGACCGGGGCCCTGTATCCCGGGTCCCCGCTAGTCGGGGCCCTATATCCCGGGTCCCCGCTAGTCGGAGCCCTATAATCCGGGTCCCCAGCGACCAGGGCCCTGTATCCCGGGTCCCCGCTAGTCGGGGCCCTATATCCTGGGTCCCCGCTAGTCGGGGCCCTATATCCCGGGTCCCCGTCGGCCGGGGCCCTTTATCCGGGTCCCCGTCGGCCGGGGCCCTGTATCCCGGGTCCCCGCTAGTCGGGGCCCTATATCCTGGGTCCCCGCTAGTCGGAGCCCTATAATCCGGGTCCCCAGCGACCAGGGCCCTGTAATCCGCGTCCCTGTTCGGGCGCCATTTGTAAGCGGCGAGGAGAAGCAGACAGGCCAACCCAATATGGGTGATAAGCAACTTCTAGTTTATTTGTGACGCAGTTCACACATATATAGGAGTGGTATTCAGCCACTCCTTCTTGGCATAACAGTATTGGTTAGCCCCCACAGCTTCCTCCACATTCTCCTCCCAGGTCCGGTCTCCGGCCACCTGTGGGGGCCACCCCCTGCCTTGCTTGCACAGTCCTCCAGAACTCTATGGTTCTGCTCTTTAAGTCATTCTGCAACAATCTACTTTACTTATATACATGTACACAATTTGTTTTATTGTACTTACTTACTGTATAGAAATATCTACCCAGTTTGCTTTACTGTGCTTGTTTGCTTTAGTGTGCTTGTTTAATCCACTGTGCATGTTGTACAGCGAGTGTGTGATCGTTTTGTTGAGTACCCTGCCTGTCAGGAGAACACTTGTGTACCCAGCAACCTCCCTGCCTCTCTTACAGACACCAGGTCCTGCTGCTTTCCCCAAGGTGGAACTGGACGTCTACGGAAAAGGACCTACCATGTACATGATGGAACCAAAAGCAGCCTTGCAGGAGACAAAGCAGGGAAGGGAGGACCAGCAGCCTTGCCGCCCAGGCAAGGTAAGGCAGCCTGCCCACCTCTCCTCCTCTGCTTCGCAACTACCAGCCTTTGAGCATCCCCACCTTCTGTTGGGGCTTCTGAGAACACACGACCATGTTAGTGGAGTGACCAGCAACAGGACAGCAGGCCTGCTCCGCTGCCTTGGCCCAAAGCTGAGCTTCCTTATATCCTTCAAGCAACACCATAATTCACTCAATTACATTCTTCAATCATCCCCATACTTCAATCAACACCATCCTTCAATCAGCCCCATCCTTCAATCAACCGCATTCTTCAATCAACCCCATTCTTCAGTCAAACAAACCCTTCAGTCAAACCCATTCGTCAGTGAACCCCATTCTTCAATAAACCCCATCCTTCAGTCAACCCCATCCTTCAGTCAACCCCATCCTTCAATCAACCCCATCCTTCAATCAACTACAAACTTCAATCAAACCCAAACTTCAATCACCCCAACTTTCAATCAAATTCTTAAATCGATCCAATTCTTCAATCAAACCT
>NW_026914900.1:0-4871 GCF_034315485.1 Pezoporus occidentalis
GAGCAGAGGCCAAAGGTTCATGCTCTTACTCACTGTGCTGCTGCGCAGGCGAGAGCAGGCTCTGGAGCGAATGCATTCAGAGGTTTTTCCTGTTGAAAGTGGGCAGTGACACCAGTAATGGAGGCACCTTTGCAAAGCTGACTGTGTGCTGAAGATTAGTAGCACAAGCTTTCACTCCTGGCTCTTCGGCTGTGTGAGCAGAGGCCAAACGTTTGTGCTCTACTCACTGTGCTGCTGGGCAGCTTAGACGCAATCCGGAGAGGTACGACTCAAATGAACTTTTAGCTATGAAACCGAGGAGCCACAGCACTGCTGGTGACAAAGTTGCAAAGCTGACTATGTGCTGAAGATTGCCAGAAGCAGCTTTCTCTCCTGGCTCTTCTGCTGTGGGAGCAGAGGCCAGACGTTCATGATCTCCTCAGAGTGCTGCTGGGCAGCAGAGGGCAGGCTTCCGAGAGGATTCATTCAAACTCTCTTTCAGGTATGAAAGTGAGCAGAGACAGCAATGATGGAGGCACCGTTGTAAAGCTGACTGTGTGCTGAAGAATCCCAGCACCAGCTTTCCCTTTTTTCTCTTCTAATGTGGGAGCAGAGGCCAAACGTTCGTGCTCTACTCACTGTGCTGCTGGGCAGCTGAGAGTGACCTCCAGTTTTTATTCAAATTGTCTTTTAGGCATTAAACCGAGGAGAAACTGCAATGATGGAGGCACCGTTGCAAAGCTGGGTGCTGAAGAGGCCCAGCACCAGCTTTTTTCATTCGTCTTCGGCTGTGGGAACAGAGGGCAAACGTTCGTGCCCTCCTCGCTGTGCTCCTGGGTCCCCTAGAGCAAGCTCCGGAGAGGTACAATTCAAATAGACTTTTACGTATGAAAGTGATCAGTGAACAGGCATGATGCTGACACCCTTGTAAAGCTGACTGTGTGCTGAAGAGGCCCAGCACGATCTTTCCCTCCTGGCTCTTCTACTGTGGGAGCAGAACCCAAACGTTGGTGCTCCACTCACTATGCTGCTGGGCAGCCGAGAGCAGGCTCTGGAGATCTTGCATTCAAATGCACTTTTAGGTTTGAAAGCTCAGAGAGCACAGATGGTGACTCCGTTGCAAAGCTGACTGTGTGCTGAAGATTCCCAGCCCCAGCTTTCAATCCTTTTCACCCTTGTACACTCTCAGGTATGAAAGTGGGCAGTGACAGAAATGATGGAGGCACTGTTGTAAAGCTGACTGTGTGCTGAAGAATCCGAGTGCAGCTTTCCCTTTTTTCTCTTCTACTGTGGGAGCAGAACCCAAACATTGGTGTTCTACTCACTATGCTGCTGGGCAGCCGAGAGCAGGCTCTGGAGAGCTTGCATTCAAATGCACTTTTAGGTTTGAAAGCTCAGAGAGCACAGATGGTGACTCCGTTGCAAAGCTGACTGTGTGCTGAAGATTCCCAGCCCCAGCTTTCCCTCCTGGCTCTTCGGCTGGGAGAACAGAGGCCAAAAGTTCGTGCTCTACTCAGTGTGCTGCTGGGCAGCAGACAGCAAGCTCCTGAGAGGTAGCATTCAAATGCAAACTCACGTAGGAAAGTGAGCCCTGAGAGTAAGGATGGACATAGTGTTGCAAAGCTGACTCGGTTCTGAAGATCACTAGCACCACCTTTCCCTCCTGCCTCTTCGGCTGTGAGAACAGAAGCCAAACCTTCTGCATCTACGCCCTGCGTTGCTGGGCAGCAGAGTGCAGGCTTCGGAGAGGTTTCATTCAAACTCTCTTTCAGGTATGAAAGTGAGCAGTGAAAGCAATGATGGAGGCACCGTTGCAAAGCTGACTGTGTGCTGAAGAATGCCAGCACCAGCTTTCCCTTTTTTCTCTTCTGCTGTGGGAGCAGAGGCCAAAGGTTCATGCTCTTACTCACTGTGCTGCTGCGCAGGCGAGAGCAGGCTCTGGAGCGAATGCATTCAGAGGTTTTTCCTGTTGAAAGTGGGCAGTGACACCAGTAATGGAGGCACCTTTGCAAAGCTGACTGTGTGCTGAACATTAGTAGCACAAGCTTTCACTCCTGGCTCTTCGGCTGTGTGAGCAGAGGCCAAACGTTTGTGCTCTACTCACTGTGCTGCTGGGCAGCTTAGACGCAATCCGGAGAGGTACGACTCAAATGAACTTTTAGCTATGAAACCGAGGAGCCACAGCACTGCTGGTGACAAAGTTGCAAAGCTGACTATGTGCTGAAGATTGCCAGAAGCAGCTTTCTCTCCTGGCTCTTCTGCTGTGGGAGCAGAGGCCAGACGTTCATGATCTCCTCAGAGTGCTGCTGGGCAGCAGAGGGCAGGCTTCCGAGAGGATTCATTCAAACTCTCTTTCAGGTATGAAAGTGAGCAGAGACAGCAATGATGGAGGCACCGTTGTAAAGCTGACTGTGTGCTGAAGAATCCCAGCACCAGCTTTCCCTTTTTTCTCTTCTAATGTGGGAGCAGAGGCCAAACGTTCGTGCTCTTCTCACTGTGCTGCTGGGCAGCTGAGAGTGACCTCCAGTTTTTATTCAAATTGTCTTTTAGGCATTAAACGGAGGAGAAACTGCAATGATGGAGGCACCGTTGCAAAGCTGGGTGCTGAAGAGGCCCAGCACCAGCTTTTTTCATTCGTCTTCGGCTGTGGGAACAGAGGGCAAACGTTCGTGCCCTCCTCGCTGTGCTCCTGGGTCCCCTAGAGCAAGCTCCGGAGAGGTACAATTCAAATAGACTTTTACGTATGAAAGTGATCAGTGAACAGGCATGATGCTGACACCCTTGTAAAGCTGACTGTGTGCTGCAGAGGCCCAGCACGATCTTTCCCTCCTGGCTCTTCTACTGTGGGAGCAGAACCCAAACGTTGGTGCTCCACTCACTATGCTGCTGGGCAGCCGAGAGCAGGCTCTGGAGATCTTGCATTCAAATGCACTTTTAGGTTTGAAAGCTCAGAGAGCACAGATGGTGACTCCGTTGCAAAGCTGACTGTGTGCTGAAGATTCCCAGCCCCAGCTTTCAATCCTTTTCACCCTTGTACACTCTCAGGTATGAAAGTGGGCAGTGACTGAAATGATGGAGGCACTGTTGTAAAGCTGACTGTGTGCTGAAGAATCCGAGTGCCAGCTTTCCCTCCTGGCTCTTCTACTGTGGGAGCAGAACCCAAACATTGGTGCTCTACTCACTATGCTGCTGGGCAGCCGAGAGCAGGCTCTGGAGAGCTTGCATTCAAATGCACTTTTAGGTTTGAAAGCTAGGAGAGACAGCACAGATGGTGACTCCGTTGCAAAGCTGACTGTGTGCTGAAGATTCCCAGCCCCAGCTTTCCCTCCTGCCTCTTCGGCTGGGAGAACAGAGGCCAAAAGTTCGTGCTCTACTCAGTGTGCTGCTGGGCAGCAGACAGCAAGCTCCTGAGAGGTAGCATTCAAATGCAAACTCACGTAGGAAAGTGAGCCCTGAGAGTAAGGATGGACATAGTGTTGCAAAGCTGACTCTGTTCTGAAGATCACTAGCACCACCTTTCCCTCCTGCCTCTTCGGCTGTGAGAACAGAAGCCAAACCTTCTGCATCTACGCCCTGCGTTGCTGGGCAGCAGAGTGCAGGCTTCGGAGAGGTTTCATTCAAACTCTCTTTCAGGTATGAAAGTGAGCAGTGAAAGCAATGATGGAGGCACCGTTGCAAAGCTGACTGTGTGCTGAAGAATGCCAGCACCAGCTTTCCCTCCTGGCTCTTCTGCTGTGGGAGCAGAGGCCAAAAGTTCATGCTCTACTCACTGTGCTGCTGGGCAGCTGAGAGTGACCTCCAGTTTTTATTCAAATTGTCTTTTAGGCATTAAACCGAGGAGAAACTGCAATGATGGAGGCACCGTTGCAAAGCTGGGTGCTGAAGAGGCCCAGCACCAGCTTTTTTCATTCGTCTTCGGCTGTGGGAACAGAGGGCAAACGTTCGTGCCCTCCTCGCTGTGCTCCTGGGTCCCCTAGAGCAAGCTCCGGAGAGGTACAATTCAAATAGACTTTTACTTATGAAAGTGAGCAGTGAACAGGCATGATGCTGACACCCTTGTAAAGCTGACTGTGTGCTGAAGAGGCCCAGCACGATCTTTCCCTCCTGGCTCTTCTACTGTGGGAGCAGAACCCAAACGTTGGTGCTCCACTCACTATGCTGCTGGGCAGCCGAGAGCAGGCTCTGGAGAGCTTGCATTCAAATGCACTTTTAGGTTTGAAAGCTCAGAGAGCACAGATGGTGACTCCGTTGCAAAGCTGACTGTGTGCTGAAGATTCCCAGCCCCAGCTTTCAATCCTTTTCACCCTTGTACACTCTCTGGCTCTTCGACTGTGAGAACAGAGGCCAAAAGTTCGTGCTCTACTCAGTGTGCTGCTGGCAGCAGACAGCAAGCTCCTGAGAGGTATCATTCAAATGCAAACTCACGTAGGAAAGTGAGCCCTGAGAGTAAGGATGGACATAGTGTTGCAAAGCTGACTCTGTTCTGAAGATCACTAGCACCACCTTTCCCTCCTGCCTCTTCGGCTGTGAGAACAGAAGCCAAACCTTCTGCATCTACGCCCTGCGTTGCTGGGCAGCAGAGTGCAGGCTTCGGAGAGGTTTCATTCAAACTCTCTTTCAGGTATGAAAGTGAGCAGTGAAAGCAATGATGGAGGCACCGTTGCAAAGCTGACTGTGTGCTGAAGAATGCCAGCACCAGCTTTCCCTCCTGGCTCTTCTGCTGTGGGAGCAGAGGCCAAAAGTTCATGCTCTACTCACTGTGCTGCTGCGCAGGCGAGAGCAGGCTCTGGAGCGAATGCATTCAGAGGTTTTTCCTGTTGAAAGTGGGCAGTGACACCAGTAATGGAGGCACCTTTGCAAAGCTGACTGTGTGCTGAACATTAGTAGCACAA
>NW_026914901.1:0-3113 GCF_034315485.1 Pezoporus occidentalis
CAGTATGACTCCTCTATGACTCCTCTATGACAGTATGACTCCTCTATGACTCCTCTATGACAGTATGACTCCTCTATGACTCCTCTATGACAGTATGACTCCTCTATGACTCCTCTATGACAGTATGACTCCTCTATGACTCCTCTATGACTCCTCTATGACTCCTCTATGACTCCTCTATGACTCCTCTATGACTCCTCTATGACTCCTCTATGACTCCTCTATGACTCCTCTATGACAGTATGACTCCTCTATGACTCCTCTATGACAGTATGACTCCTCTATGACTCCTCTATGACAGTATGACTCCTCTATGACTCCTCTATGACAGTATGACTCCTCTATGACTCCTCTATGACAGTATGACTCCTCTATGACTCCTCTATGACAGTATGACTCTTCTATGACTCCTCTATACTCTATGACTCCTCTATGACTCCTCTATGACAGTATGACTCCTCTATGACTCCTCTATGACAGTATGACTCCTCTATGACTCCTCTATGACTCCTCTATGACTCCTCTATGACTCCTCTATGACTCCTCTATGACTCCTCTATGACTCCTCTATGACTCCTCTATGACTCCTATATATGACTCCTCTATGACTCCTCTATGACTCCTCTATGACTCCTCTATGACTCCTCTATGACTCCTCTATGACTCCTCTATGACTCCTCTATGACTCCTCTATGACAGTATGACTCCTCTATGACTCCTCTATGACAGTATGACTCCTCTATGACTCCTCTATGACTCCTCTATGACTCCTCTATGACTCCTCTATGACTCCTCTATGACTCCTCTATGACTCCTCTATGACAGTATGACTCCTCTATGACAGTATGACTCCTCTATGACTCCTCTATGACAGTATGACTCCTCTATGACTCCTCTATGACTCCTCTATGACTCCTCTATGACTCCTCTATGACTCCTCTATGACTCCTCTATGACTCCTCTATGACTCCTCTATGACTCCTCTATGACAGTATGACTCCTCTGTGACTCCTCTGTGACTCCTCTGTGACTCCTCTGTGACTCCTCTGTGACTCCTGACTCCTCTATGACTCCTCTATGACTCCTCTATGACTCCTCTATGACTCCTCTATCTATGACTCCTCTATGACTCCTCTATGACTCCTCTATGACTCCTCTATGACTCCTCTATGACTCCTCTATGACTCCTCTATGACTCCTCTATGACTCCTCTATGACTCCTCTATCTATGACTCCTCTATGACTCCTCTATGACTCCTCTATGACTCCTCTATGACTCCTCTATGACTCCTCTATGACTCCTCTATGACTCCTCTATGACTCCTCTATGACTCCTCTATGACTCCTCTATCTATGACTCCTCTATGACTCCTCTATGACAGTATGACTCCTCTATGACTCCTCTATGACTCCTCTATGACTCCTCTATGACTCCTCTATGACTATGACTCCTCTATGACTCCTCTATGACTCCTCTATGACTCTATGACAGTATGACTCCTCTATGACTCCTCTATGACTCCTCTATGACTCCTCTATGACTCCTCTATGACTCCTCTATGACTCCTCTATGACTCCTCTATGACTCCTCTATGACTCCTCTATGACTCCTCTATGACTCCTCTATGACTCCTCTATGACTCCTATAGGACTCCTCTATGACACTATGACTCCTCTATGACTCCTCTATGACCTCTATGACTCCTCTATGACTCCTCTATGACTCCTCTATGACTCCTCTATGACTCCTCTATGACTCCTCTATGACTCCTCTATGACTCCTCTATGACTCCTCTATGACTCCTCTATGACTCCTCTATGACTCTATGACTCCTCTATGACTCCTCTATGACTCCTCTATGACTCCTCTATGACTCCTCTATGACTCCTCTATGACTCCTCTATGACTCCTCTATGACAGTTGACTCTCTATGACTCCTCTATGACTCCTCTATGACTCCTCTATGACTCCTCTATGACTCCTCTATGACTCCTCTATGACTCCTCTATGACTCCTCTATGACTCCTCTATGACTCCTCTATGACTCCTCTATCTATGACTCCTCTATGACTCCTCTATGACTCTATGACTCCTCTATGACTCCTCTATGACTCCTCTATGACTCCAGTATGACTCAAGTATGACTCCTCTATGACTATGACTCCTCTATGACTCCTCTGACAGTATGACTCCTCTATGACTCCTCTATGACAGTATGACTCCTCTATGACTCCTCTCTATGACTCCTCTATGACTCCTCTATGACTCCTCTATGACAGTATGACTCCTCTATGACTCCTCTATGACAGTATGACTCCTCTATGACTCCTCTATGACAGTATGACTCCTCTATGACTCCTCTATGACTCCTCTATGACTCCTCTATGACTCCTCTATGACTCCTCTATGACTCCTCTATGACTCCTCTATGACTCCTCTATGACTCCTCTATGACAGTATGACTCCTCTATGACTCCTCTATGACAGTATGACTCTTCTATGACTCCTCTATGACTCCTCTATGACTCCTCTATGACTCCTCTATGACTCCTCTATGACTCCTCTATGACAGTATGACTCCTCTATGACTCCTCTATGACTCTATGACTCCTCTATGACTCCTCTATGACTCCTCTATGACAGTATGACTCCTCTATGACTCCTCTATGACAGTATGACTCCTCTATGACTCCTCGATGACTCCTCTATGACTCCTCTATGACTCCTCTATGACTCCTCTATGACTCCTCTATGACTCCTCTATGACTCCTCTATGACAGTATGACTCCTCTATGACTCCTCTATGACAGTATGACTCCTCTATGACTCCTCTATGACTATGACTCCTCTATGACTCCTCTATGACAGTATGACTCCTCTATGACTCCTCTATGACTCCTCTATGACTCCTCTATGACTCCTCTATGACTCCTCTATGACTCCTCTATGACTATGACTCCTCTATGACTCCTCTATGACAGTATGACTCCTCTATGACTCCTCTATGACTCCTCTATGACTCCTCTATGACTCCTCTATGACTCCTCTATGACTCCTCTATGACTCCTCTATGACTCCTCTATGACAGTATGACTCCTCTATGACTCTTCTA
>NW_026914902.1:0-3342 GCF_034315485.1 Pezoporus occidentalis
ACCTTTCAAAGTGGTTGGGGAGATAGATCCAAACCCCCATGTCGGGAATGAGCAAGCAATTTTTGTCCCTGTGCTGCTGGGCATTACACCATCCGGAGACCGCTCATGACTTTTAGCTTGACAGGAGCCACATGCTTACAAAGTTGCAAAGCTGAGTGCTGAAGTCCCAAATTTTCAAAGCTCTTGTGGGAGGCAGAGGCAGTTGCCAGCTGGGGCAGCAGAGGGCAGGTTCCAGAGGTTTTTTGGTTAAGAAGAGCACAACTGATGGCCTCGTTGAAAGTGACTTTTGGGAAAAACCCGAAAACTTTCCCTTTTTGAAGGAGGCAGCCTTTGCTAAGTGTGGCGGGCCAGAGGACCCCTTTTTATTTTTGGCTGTGGACCAGGAGACAAATGATGGGCACCTTAATGGGGGCAAGAGGCCAGGAACTTTTATTCGTCTTTGGGGGGAAAGGGAAAAACGTTCGCCTGCCCGGGGGCGGTCCCGAGGCCCAACCCGCTTAATTGAGTTTAAAAAAGTGAGCGCACTAAAGGGTTGGCGAGACTGCAGCTGGAGGCTGCATCTAAAACCCCATGGTCTCTCTTGGGGCAGGAAAAATGAGCTACTAACTTGCAGCCAGAGCAGGCTTGGTTTTTAAAAAGTATTTGCTCAGAGAGCACAGTGGGCCGTTGAAGCACTTGGGTTCCCACCCCTTTCACCCGGTTAGCGTGTGAGAATCAGAGGCCAAGTTTAACCCACTTTTGCTGGGGCAGCACAGCAACCCAGGCTGGGAGAAACAAGCAAATGACCCGAATGGGCGCAAGTGGGCCGGGGTTCTGTGAAACTACCCCTTTCCCCCCCGGGGGGGAAAAGCAACCTTCTGCTAAAGGCTTGCTGCAGCGGCGCTTAAGGGTTAACAAACTCTTTGGTAAAGTGACTGGAAAATGGAGCACGTTGCAACTCAATGCTTTCAAAACCCCCGTTTAATTTTTTCTGTGGGGCAGGGAAAAGTGCTGTTGCAGAAGCCAAACGTTTCTGCTCTACTCACTGTGCTGCTGGGCAGCTTAGACACCATCCGGAGAGGTACGACTCAAATGAACTTTTAGCTATGAAACCGAGGAGCCACAGCACTGCTGATGACAAAGTTGCAAAGCTGACTATGTGCTGAAGATTGCCAGAAGCAGCTTTCTCTCCTGGCTCTTCTGCTGTGGGAGCAGAGGCCAGACGTTCATGATCTCCTCAGAGTGCTGCTGGGCAGCAGAGGGCAGGCTTCCAAGAGGATTCATTCAAACTCTCTTTCAGGTATGAAAGTGAGCAGAGACAGCAATGATGGAGGCACCGTTGTAAAGCTGACTGTGTGCTGAAGAATCCCAGCACCAGCTTTCCCTTTTTCTCTTCTAATGTGGGAGCAGAGGCCAAACGTTCGTGCTCTACTCACTGTGCTGCTGGGCAGCTGAGAGTGACCTCCAGTTTTTATTCAAATTGTCTTTTAGGCATTAAACCGAGGAGAAACTGCATTGATGGAGGCACCGTTGCAAAGCTGGGTGCTGAAGAGGCCCAGCACCAGCTTTTTTCATTCGTCTTCGGCTGTGGGAACAGAGGGCAAACGTTCGTGCCCTCCTCGCTGTGCTCCTGGGTCCCCTAGAGCAAGCCCCGGAGAGGTACAATTCAAATAGACTTTTACTTATGAAAGTGAGCAGTGAACAGGCATGATGCTGACACCCTTGTAAAGCTGACTGTGTGCTGAAGAGGCCCAGCACGATCTTTCCCTCCTGGCTCTTCTACTGTGGGAGCAGAACACAAAAGTTGGTGCTCTACTCACTATGCTGCTGGGCAGCCGAGAGCAGGCTCTGGAGATCTTGCATTCAAATGCACTTTTAGGTTTGAAAGCTCAGAGAGCACAGATGGTGACTCCGTTGCAAAGCTGACTGTGTGCTGAAGATTCCCAGCCCCAGCTTTCCCTCCTGGCTCTTCGGCTGTGAGAACAGAGGCCAAAAGTTTGTGCTCTACTCAGTGTGCTGCTGGGCAGCAGACAGCAAGCTCCTGAGAGGTAGCATTCAAATGCAAACTCACGTAGGAAAGTGAGCCCTGAGAGTAAGGATGGACATAGTGTTGCAAAGCTGACTCTGTTCTGAAGATCACTAGCACCACCTTTCCCTCCTGCCTCTTCGGCTGTGAGAACAGAAGCCAAACCTTCTGCATCTACGCACTGCGTTGCTGGGCAGCAGAGTGCAGGCTTCGAAGAGGTTTCATTCAAACTCTCTTTCAGGTATGAAAGTGAGCAGTGAAAGCAATGATGGAGGCACCGTTGCAAAGCTGACTTTGTGCTGAAGAATGCCAGCACCAGCTTTTCATCCTGGCTCTTCTGCTGTGGGAGCAGAGGCCAAAAGTTCATGCTCTACTCAGAGTGCTGCTGGGCAGCAAAGTGCAGGCTTCCGAGAGGTTTCATTGAAACTCTCAGGTATGAAAGTGAGCAGTGACAGCAATGACGGAGGCACTGTTGTAAAGCTGACTGTGTGCTGAAGAATCCGAGTGCCAGCTTTCCCTCCTGGCTCTTCTACTGTGGGAGCAGAACCCAAACATTGGTGCTCTACTCACTATGCTGCTGGGCAGCCGAGAGCAGGCTCTGGAGATCTTGCATTCAAATGCACTTTTAGGTTTGAAAGCTAGGAGAGACAGCACAGATGGTGACTCCGTTGCAAAGCTGACTGTGTGCTGAAGATTCCCAGCCCCAGCTTTCCCTCCTGGCTCTTCGGCTGGGAGAACAGAGGCCAAAAGTTTGTGCTCTACTCAGTGTGCTGCTGGGCAGCAGACAGCAAGCTCCTGAGAGGTAGCATTCAAATGCAAACTCACGTAGGAAAGTGAGCCCTGAGAGTAAGGATGGACATAGTGTTGCAAAGCTGACTCTGTTCTGAAGATCACTAGCACCACCTTTCCCTCCTGCCTCTTCGGCTGTGAGAACAGAAGCCAAACCTTCTGCATCTACGCACTGCGTTGCTGGGCAGCAGAGTGCAGGCTTCGAAGAGGTTTCATTCAAACTCTCTTTCAGGTATGAAAGTGAGCAGTGAAAGCAATGATGGAGGCACCGTTGCAAAGCTGACTTTGTGCTGAAGAATGCCAGCACCAGCTTTTCATCCTGGCTCTTCTGCTGTGGGAGCAGAGGCCAAAAGTTCATGCTCTACTCAGAGTGCTGCTGGGCAGCAAAGTGCAGGCTTCCGAGAGGTTTCATTGAAACTCTCAGGTATGAAAGTGAGCAGTGACAGCAATGGAGGCACCGTTGCAAAGCTGACTTTGTGCTGAAGAATGCCAGCACCAGCTTTCCCTCCCGGCTCTTCTGCTGTGGGAGCAGAGGCCAAAGTTCATGC
>NW_026914903.1:0-6084 GCF_034315485.1 Pezoporus occidentalis
TTTCCTGTTTGAAAGGGAGCAGTGAAAGCAACGATGGATGCACCAATGTAAAGGTGATTGTGTGCTGAACAGGTCCAGCACAAGCTTTCAATCCTGGCCCTTCTGCTGTGGGAGCAGAAGCCAAACGTTCGTGCTGTACTCACTGTGCTGCCTGCAGCTGAGAGCTACCAGCTGAGAATTTGGATTCAAATGGACTTTTAGGTATGAAACCGAGGAGAGACTGCAATGATGGTGACACCGTTGCAAAGCAGCCTGTGTGCTGAAGTGGCCCAGCACTAGCTTTCCCTGCTGGTTCTTCTGCTGTGGGAGCAGATGCCACTGTTCATTCTGTGCTGACTGTGTTGCTGCCAGCAGAGAGCAGGCTCTGAACTGATTCCATTCAAATGCTTTTCCTGTATGAAAGGGAGCAGTGAAAGCAACGATGGATGCACCAATGTAAAGGTGATTGTGTGCTGAACAGGTCCAGCACAAGCTTTCAATCCTGGCTCTTCTGCTGTGGGAGCAGAAGCCAAACGTTCGTGCTGTACTCACTGTGCTGCTGGGCAGCTGAGAGCGACCAGCTGAGAATTTGGATTCAAATGGACTTTTAGGTATGAAACCGAGGAGAGACTGCAATGATGGTGACACCGTTGCAAAGCAGCCTGTGTGCTGAAGAGGCCCAGCACTAGCTTTCCCTGCTGGTTCTTCTGCTGTGGGAGCAGATGCCACTGTTCATTCTGTGCTGACTGTGTTGCTGCCAGCAGAGAGCAGGCTCTGAACTGATTCCATTCAAATGCTTTTCCTGTTTGAAAGGGAGCAGTGAAAGCAACGATGGATGCACCAATGTAAAGGTGATTGTGTGCTGAACAGGTCCAGCACAAGCTTTCAATCCTGGCCCTTCTGCTGTGGGAGCAGAATCCAAACGTTCGTGCTGTACTCACTGTGCTGCCTGCAGCTGAGAGACCAGCTGAGAATTTGGATTCAAATGGACTTTTAGGTATGAAACCGAGGAGAGACTGCAATGATGGTGACACCGTTGCAAAGCAGCCTGTGTGCTGAAGAGGCCCAGCACTAGCTTTCCCTGCTGGTTCTTCTGCTGTGGGAGCAGATGCCACTGTTCATTCTGTGCTGACTGTGTTGCTGCCAGCAGAGAGCAGGCTCTGAACTGATTCCATTCAAATGCTTTTCCTGTATGAAAGGGAGCAGTGAAAGCAACGATGGATGCACCAATGTAAAGGTGATTGTGTGCTGAACAGGTCCAGCACAAGCTTTCAATCCTGGCTCTTCTGCTGTGGGAGCAGAAGCCAAACGTTCGTGCTGTACTCACTGTGCTGCCTGCAGCTGAGAGACCAGCTGAGAATTTGGATTCAAATGGACTTTTAGGTATGAAACCGAGGAGAGACTGCAATGATGGTGACACCGTTGCAAAGCAGCCTGTGTGCTGAAGAGGCCCAGCACTAGCTTTCCCTGCTGGTTCTTCTGCTGTGGGAGCAGATGCCACTGTTCATTCTGTGCTGACTGTGTTGCTGCCAGCAGAGAGCAGGCTCTGAACTGATTCCATTCAAATGCTTTTCCTGTATGAAAGGGAGCAGTGAAAGCAACGATGGATGCACCAATGTAAAGGTGATTGTGTGCTGAACAGGTCCAGCACAAGCTTTCAATCCTGGCTCTTCTGCTGTGGGAGCAGAAGCCAAACGTTCGTGCTGTACTCACTGTGCTGCCTGGGCAGCTGAGAGAGACCAGCTGAGAATTTGGATTCAAATGGAGTTTTAGGTATGAAACCGAGGAGAGACTGCAATGATGGTGACACCGTTGCAAAGCAGCCTGTGTGCTGAAGAGGCCCAGCACTAGCTTTCCCTGCTGGTTCTTCTGCTGTGGGAGCAGATGCCACTGTTCATTCTGTGCTGACTGTGTTGCTGCCAGCAGAGAGCAGGCTCTGAACTGATTCCATTCAAATGCTTTTCCTGTATGAAAGGGAGCAGTGAAAGCAACGATGGATGCACCAATGTAAAGGTGATTGTGTGCTGAACAGGTCCAGCACAAGCTTTCAATCCTGGCTCTTCTGCTGTGGGAGCAGAAGCCAAACGTTCGTGCTGTACTCACTGTGCTGCCTGCAGCTGAGAGAGACCAGCTGAGAATTTGGATTCAAATGGACTTTTAGGTATGAAACCGAGGAGAGACTGCAATGATGGTGACACCGTTGCAAAGCAGCCTGTGTGCTGAAGAGGCCCAGCACTAGCTTTCCCTGCTGGTTCTTCTGCTGTGGGAGCAGATGCCACTGTTCATTCTGTGCTGACTGTGTTGCTGCCAGCAGAGAGCAGGCTCTGAACTGATTCCATTCAAATGCTTTTCCTGTTTGAAAGGGAGCAGTGAAAGCAACGATGGATGCACCAATGTAAAGGTGATTGTGTGCTGAACAGGTCCAGCACAAGCTTTCAATCCTGGCCCTTCTGCTGTGGGAGCAGAAGCCAAACGTTCGTGCTGTACTCACTGTGCTGCCTGCAGCTGAGAGCTACCAGCTGAGAATTTGGATTCAAATGGAGTTTTAGGTATGAAACCGAGGAGAGACTGCAATGATGGTGACACCGTTGCAAAGCAGCCTGTGTGCTGAAGAGGCCCAGCACTAGCTTTCCCTGCTGGTTCTTCTGCTGTGGGAGCAGATGCCACTGTTCATTCTGTGCTGACTGTGTTGCTGCCAGCAGAGAGCAGGCTCTGAACTGATTCCATTCAAATGCTTTTCCTGTATGAAAGGGAGCAGTGAAAGCAACGATGGATGCACCAATGTAAAGGTGATTGTGTGCTGAACAGGTCCAGCACAAGCTTTCAATCCTGGCTCTTCTGCTGTGGGAGCAGAAGCCAAACGTTCGTGCTGTACTCACTGTGCTGCTGGGCAGCTGAGAGAGACCAGCTGAGAATTTGGATTCAAATGGAGTTTTAGGTATGAAACCGAGGAGAGACTGCAATGATGGTGACACCGTTGCAAAGCAGCCTGTGTGCTGAAGAGGCCCAGCACTAGCTTTCCCTGCTGGTTCTTCTGCTGTGGGAGCAGATGCCACTGTTCATTCTGTGCTGACTGTGTTGCTGCCAGCAGAGAGCAGGCTCTGAACTGATTCCATTCAAATGCTTTTCCTGTATGAAAGGGAGCAGTGAAAGCAACGATGGATGCACCAATGTAAAGGTGATTGTGTGCTGAACAGGTCCAGCACAAGCTTTCAATCCTGGCTCTTCTGCTGTGGGAGCAGAAGCCAAACGTTCGTGCTGTACTCACTGTGCTGCTGGGCAGCTGAGAGAGACCAGCTGAGAATTTGGATTCAAATGGAGTTTTAGGTATGAAACCGAGGAGAGACTGCAATGATGGTGACACCGTTGCAAAGCAGCCTGTGTGCTGAAGAGGCCCAGCACTAGCTTTCCCTGCTGGTTCTTCTGCTGTGGGAGCAGATGCCACTGTTCATTCTGTGCTGACTGTGTTGCTGCCAGCAGAGAGCAGGCTCTGAACTGATTCCATTCAAATGCTTTTCCTGTATGAAAGGGAGCAGTGAAAGCAACGATGGATGCACCAATGTAAAGGTGATTGTGTGCTGAACAGGTCCAGCACAAGCTTTCAATCCTGGCTCTTCTGCTGTGGGAGCAGAAGCCAAACGTTCGTGCTGTACTCACTGTGCTGCTGGGCAGCTGAAAGCGACCAGCTGAGAATTTGGATTCAAATGGAGTTTTAGGTATGAAACCGAGGAGAGACTGCAATGATGGTGACACCGTTGCAAAGCAGCCTGTGTGCTGAAGAGGCCCAGCACTAGCTTTCCCTGCTGGTTCTTCTGCTGTGGGAGCAGATGCCACTGTTCATTCTGTGCTGACTGTGTTGCTGCCAGCAGAGAGCAGGCTCTGAACTGATTCCATTCAAATGCTTTTCCTGTATGAAAGGGAGCAGTGAAAGCAACGATGGATGCACCAATGTAAAGGTGATTGTGTGCTGAACAGGTCCAGCACAAGCTTTCAATCCTGGCTCTTCTGCTGTGGGAGCAGAAGCCAAACGTTCGTGCTGTACTCACTGTGCTGCTGGGCAGCTGAAAGCGACCAGCTGAGAATTTGGATTCAAATGGAGTTTTAGGTATGAAACCGAGGAGAGACTGCAATGATGGTGACACCGTTGCAAAGCAGCCTGTGTGCTGAAGAGGCCCAGCACTAGCTTTCCCTGCTGGTTCTTCTGCTGTGGGAGCAGATGCCACTGTTCATTCTGTGCTGACTGTGTTGCTGCGCAGCAGAGAGCAGGCTCTGAACTGATTCCATTCAAATGCTTTTCCTGTATGAAAGGGAGCAGTGAAAGCAACGATGGATGCACCAATGTAAAGGTGATTGTGTGCTGAACAGGTCCAGCACAAGCTTTCAATCCTGGCTCTTCTGCTGTGGGAGCAGAAGCCAAACGTTCGTGCTGTACTCACTGTGCTGCTGGGCAGCTGAAAGCGACCAGCTGAGAATTTGGATTCAAATGGAGTTTTAGGTATGAAACCGAGGAGAGACTGCAATGATGGTGACACCGTTGCAAAGCAGCCTGTGTGCTGAAGAGGCCCAGCACTAGCTTTCCCTGCTGGTTCTTCTGCTGTGGGAGCAGATGCCACTGTTCATTCTGTGCTGACTGTGTTGCTGCCAGCAGAGAGCAGGCTCTGAACTGATTCCATTCAAATGCTTTTCCTGTATGAAAGGGAGCAGTGAAAGCAACGATGGATGCACCAATGTAAAGGTGATTGTGTGCTGAACAGGTCCAGCACAAGCTTTCAATCCTGGCTCTTCTGCTGTGGGAGCAGAAGCCAAACGTTCGTGCTGTACTCACTGTGCTGCTGGGCAGCTGAAAGCGACCAGCTGAGAATTTGGATTCAAATGGAGTTTTAGGTATGAAACCGAGGAGAGACTGCAATGATGGTGACACCGTTGCAAAGCAGCCTGTGTGTGAAGAGGCCCAGCACTAGCTTTCCCTGCTGGTTCTTCTGCTGTGGGAGCAGATGCCACTGTTCATTCTGTGCTGACTGTGTTGCTGCCAGCAGAGAGCAGGCTCTGAACTGATTCCATTCAAATGCTTTTCCTGTATGAAAGGGAGCAGTGAAAGCAACGATGGATGCACCAATGTAAAGGTGATTGTGTGCTGAACAGGTCCAGCACAAGCTTTCAATCCTGGCTCTTCTGCTGTGGGAGCAGAAGCCAAACGTTCGTGCTGTACTCACTGTGCTGCTGGGCAACTGAAAGCGACCAGCTGAGAATTTGGATTCAAATGGAGTTTTAGGTATGAAACCGAGGAGAGACTGCAATGATGGTGACACCGTTGCAAAGCAGCCTGTGTGCTGAAGAGGCCCAGCACTAGCTTTCCCTGCTGGTTCTTCTGCTGTGGGAGCAGATGCCACTGTTCATTCTGTGCTGACTGTGTTGCTGCGCAGCAGAGAGCAGGCTCTGAACTGATTCCATTCAAATGCTTTTCCTGTATGAAAGGGAGCAGTGAAAGCAACGATGGATGCACCAATGTAAAGGTGATTGTGTGCTGAACAGGTCCAGCACAAGCTTTCAATCCTGGCTCTTCTGCTGTGGGAGCAGAAGCCAAACGTTCGTGCTGTACTCACTGTGCTGCTGGGCAGCTGAAAGCGACCAGCTGAGAATTTGGATTCAAATGGAGTTTTAGGTATGAAACCGAGGAGAGACTGCAATGATGGTGACACCGTTGCAAAGCAGCCTGTGTGCTGAAGAGGCCCAGCACTAGCTTTCCCTGCTGGTTCTTCTGCTGTGGGAGCAGATGCCACTGTTCATTCTGTGCTGACTGTGTTGCTGCCAGCAGAGAGCAGGCTCTGAACTGATTCCATTCAAATGCTTTTCCTGTATGAAAGGGAGCAGTGAAAGCAACGATGGATGCACCAATGTAAAGGTGATTGTGTGCTGAACAGGTCCAGCACAAGCTTTCAATCCTGGCTCTTCTGCTGTGGGAGCAGAAGCCAAACGTTCGTGCTGTACTCACTGTGCTGCTGGGCAGCTGAAAGCGACCAGCTGAGAATTTGGATTCAAATGGAGTTTTAGGTATGAAACCGAGGAGAGACTGCAATGATGGTGACACCGTTACACCAACGTTCG
>NW_026914904.1:0-2855 GCF_034315485.1 Pezoporus occidentalis
TCTATGACTCCTTTATGACTCCTCTATGACTCCTCTATGACTCCTCTATGACTCCTCTATGACTCCTCTATGACTCCTCTATGACTCCTCTATGACTCCTCTATGACTCCTCTATGACTCCTCTATGACTCCTCTATGACTCCTCTATGACTCCTCTATGACTCCTCTATGACAGTATGACTCCTCTATGACTCCTCTATGACTCCTCTATGACTCCTCTATGACTCCTCTATGACTCCTCTATGACTCCTCTATGACTCCTCTATGACTCCTCTATGACTCCTCTATGACTCCTCTATGACTCCTCTATGACTCCTCTATGACTCCTCTATGACTCCTCTATGACTCCTCTATGACTCCTCTATGACTCCTCTATGACTCCTCTATGACTCCTCTATGACTCCTCTATGACTCCTCTATGACTCCTCTATGACTCCTCTATGACTGACTATGACTCCTCTATGACTCCTCTATGACTATGACTCCTCTATGACTCCTCTATGACTCCTCTATGACTCCTCTATGACTCCTCTATGACTCCTCTATGACTCCTCTATGACTCTATCTATGACTCCTCTATGACTCCTCTATGACTCCTCTATGACTCCTCTATGACTCCTCTATGACTCCTCTATGACTCCTCTATGACTCCTCTATGACTCCTCTATGACTCCTCTATGACTCCTCTATGACTCCTCTATGACTCCTCTATGACTCCTCTATGACTCCTCTATGACTCCTCTATGACTCCTCTATGACTCCTCTGACTCCTCTATGACTCCTCACTGTGACTACGAGTACTAGACGTGTGATCTTTGTTTCGACTTGTTCTCTTTGTCTCCTACTTGAGTACTCTATGACTCCTCTATGACTCCTCTATGACTCCTCTATGACAGTATGACTCCTCTATGACTCCTCTATGACTCCTCTATGACTCCTCTATGACTCCTCTATGACTCCTCTATGACTCCTCTATGACTCCTCTATGACTCCTCTATGACTCCTCTATGACTCCTCTATGACCTCTATGACTCCTCTATGACTCCTCTATGACTCCTCTATGACTCCTCTATGACTCCTCTATGACTCCTCTATGACTCCTCTATGACTCCTCTATGACTCCTCTATGACTCCTCTATGACTCCTCTATGACTCCTCTATGACTCCTCTATGACTCCTCTATGACTATGACTCCTCTATGACTCCTCTATGACTCCTCTATGACTCCTCTATGACTCCTCTATGACTCCTCTATGACTCCTCTATGACTCCTCTATGACTCCTCTATGACTCCTCTATGACTCCTCTATGACTCCTCTATGACTCCTCTATGACTCCTCTATGACTCCTCTATGACTCCTCTATGACTCCTCTATGACTCCTCTATGACTCCTCTATGACTCCTCTATGACTCCTCTATGACTCCTCTATGACTCCTCTATGACTCCTCTATGACAGTATGACTCCTCTATGACTCCTCTATGACTCCTCTATGACTCCTCTATGACTCCTCTATGACTCCTCTATGACTCCTCTATGACTCCTCTATGACTCCTCTATGACTCCTCTATGACTCCTCTATGACTCCTCTATGACTCCTCTATGACTCCTCTATGACTCCTCTATGACAGTATGACTCCTCTATGACAGTATGACTCCTCTATGACTCCTCTATGACTCCTTTATGACTCCTCTATGACTCCTCTATGACTCCTCTATGACTCCTCTATGACTCCTCTATGACTCCTCTATGACTCCTCTATGACTCCTCTATGACTCCTCTATGACTCCTCTATGACTCCTCTATGACTCCTCTATGACTCCTCTATGACTCCTCTATGACTCCTCTATGACTCCTCTATGACTCCTCTATGACTCCTCTATGACTCCTCTATGACTCCTCTATGACTCCTCTATGACTCCTCTATGACTCCTCTATGACTCCTCTATGACTCCTCTATGACTCCTCTATGACTCCTCTATGACTCCTCTATGACTCCTCTATGACTCCTCTATGACTCCTCTATGACTCCTCTATGACTCCTCTATGACTCCTCTATGACTCCTCTATGACTCCTCTATGACTCCTCTATGACTCCTCTATGACTCCTCTATGACTCCTCTATGACTCCTCTATGACTCCTCTATGACTCCTCTATGACTCCTCTATGACTCCTCTATGACTCCTCTATGACTCCTCTATGACTCCTCTATGACTCCTCTATGACTCCTCTATGACTCCTCTATGACTCCTCTATGACTCCTCTATGACTCCTCTATGACTCCTCTATGACTCCTCTATGACTCCTCTATGACTCCTCTATGACTCCTCTATGACTCCTCTATGACTCCTCTATGACTCCTCTATGACTCCTCTATGACAGTATGACTCCTCTATGACTCCTCTATGACAGTATGACTCCTCTATGACTCCTCTATGACTCCTCTATGACTCCTCTATGACTCCTCTATGACTCCTCTATGACTCCTCTATGACTCCTCTATGACTCCTCTATGACTCCTCTATGACTCCTCTATGACTCCTCTATGACTCCTCTATGACTCCTCTATGACTCCTATGACTCCTCTATGACTCCTCTATGACTCCTCTATGACTCCTCTATGACTCCTCTATGACTCCTCTATGACTCCTCTATGACTCCTCTATGACTCCTCTATGACTCCTCTATGACTCCTCTATGACTCCTCTCTATGACTCCTCTATGACTCCTCTATGACTCCTCTATGACTCCTCTATGACTCCTCTATGACTCCTCTATGACTCCTCTATGACTCCTCTATGACAGTATGACTCCTCTATGACTCCTCTCTGACTCCTCTATGACTCCTCTATG
>NW_026914905.1:0-5983 GCF_034315485.1 Pezoporus occidentalis
GGTGTATGGGGTGTATGGGTTGCTATGGGGTGCTATGGGGTGCTATGGGGTGTATGGGGTGCTATGGGGTGTATGGGGTGCTATGGGGTGCTATGGGGTGTATGGGGTGTATGGGTTGCTATGGGGTGTATGGGGTGTATGGGGTGTATGGGGTGTATGGGTTGCTATGGGGTGTATGGGTTGCTATGGGGTGTATGGGGTGTATGGGGTGTATGGGTTGCTATGGGGTGCTATGGGGGGGTGCTATGGGGTGCTATGGGGTGCTATGGGGTGTATGGGTTGCTATGGGGTGCTATGGGGTGCTATGGGGTGTATGGGTTGCTATGGGGTGCTATGGGGTGTATGGGGTGTATGGGTTGCTATGGGTTGCTATGGGGTGCTATGGGGTGTATGGGGTGTATGGGGTGTATGGGGTGTATGGGTTGCTATGGGGTGCTATGGGGTGTATGGGTTGCTATGGGGTGCTATGGGGTGTATGGGGTGCTATGGGGTGTATGGGGTGTATGGGGTGCTATGTATGGGGTGTATATGGGGTGTATGGTACGGGTGCTATGGGGTGCTATGGGGTGTATGGGGTGCTATGGGGTGTATGGTGTGCTCTATGGGGTATATTGGGTGCTCTATGGGTCTCTGTGGGGCGCTGCCCCCCCGCAGGGTCTCCCGCCCCGATGTTGTCACTGTCCCCGAGGGGGGGTGGCCTCCGGAGCGCCCCCCCCAGCGCCTGCAGGACCTGGGGCCGCCCGTGGAGCACGTCTATGAGGTGGGGGCAGCAATGGGTGCCCTGACCCCAATGGGTGCCCCTGACCCCAATGGGTGCCCTGACCCCATGCAATGGGTGCCCCATCCCTGTGCAGTGGGTGCCCTGACCCCAATGGGTGCCCCGTGCAATGGGTGCCCCTGACCCCAATGGGTGCCCCTGACCCCATGCAATGGGTCCCCCATCCCTGTGCAATGGGTGCCCTGACCCCAATGGGTGCCTCTGACCCCATGCAATGGGTGCCCCATCCCTGTGCAGTGGGTGCCCTGACCCCAATGGGTGCCCCGTGCAATGGGTGCCCCTGACCCCAATGGGTGCCCCTGACCCCATGCAATGGGTGCCCTGACCCCAATGGGTGCCCTGACCCCAATGGGTGCCCCTGACCCCATGCAATGGGTGCCCTGACCCCAATGGGTGCCCTAACCCCAATGGGTGCCCTGTGCAATGGGTGCCCTGACCCCAATGGGTGCCCCGTGCAATGGGTGCCCTGACCCTATGTAATGGGTGCCCTGTCCCTATACACTGGGTGCCCCATGCCACGGGTGCCCAGTGCCATGGGTGCCCCGTTCCATGGGTGCCCCGTGCCATGGGTGCTCCCAGCCATGGGTGCCCCTGTCCCTGTGCCATGGGTGCCCCTGTCCCCGTGCCATGGGTGCCCCGTGCCATGGGTGCTCCGTGCCATGGGTGCTCCATACCATGGGTGCCCCTGTCCCCCTGCCATGGGTGCCCTTGTCCCTGTGCCATGGGTGCCCTGTGCCATGGGTGCCCCTGTCCCCGTGCCATGGGTGCTCCCTGCCATGGGTGCCCCTGTCCCTATGTAATGGGTGCCCTGTCCCTATACACTGGGTGCCCCGTTCCATGGGTGCCCTGTGCCATGGGTGCCCCTGTCCCTGTTCCATGGGTGCCCTGTTCCATGGGTGCCCCTGTCCCCGTGCCATGGGTGCTCCGTGCAATTGGTGCCCCTGCCATGGGTGTTCTCTGCTATGGGTGCCCCTGTCCCTGTGCCATGGGTGCCCTGTGCCATGGGTGCCCTGTTCCATGGGTGCCGGTGCCATGGGTGCCCCTGTCCCTGTTCCATGGGTGCTCCCTGCCATGGGTGCCCCGTTCCATGGGTGTCCCCATGCCATGGGTGCCGGTGCCATGGGTGCTCCCAGCCATGGGTGCTCCCAGCCATGGGTGCCCCGTGCCATGGGTGCCCTGTGCCATGGGTGCCCCCAGCCATGGGTGCCCCTGTCCCCGTGCCATGGGTGCCCTGTTCCATGGGTGCCCCTGTCCCTATACACTGGGTGCCCCATGCCACAGGTGCCCCTGTCCCCGTGCCATGGGTGCCCCGTGCCATGGGTGCCCCTGTCCCCCTGCCATGGGTGCCCCTGTCCCTGTCCCATGGGTGCCCTGTGCCATGGGTGCCCTGTCCCATGGGTGCCCCTGTCCCTGTGCCATGGGTGCCGGTGCCATGGGTGCTCCGTTCCATGGGTGCCGGTGCCATGGGTGCCCCTGTCCCTGTTCCATGGGTGCCCTGTTCCATGGGTGCTCCCTGCCATGGGTGCCCCCAGCCATGGGTGCCCTGTTCCATGGGTGCTCTGTTCCATGGGTGCCCCTGTCCCTGTTCCATGGGTGCCCCGTTCCATGGGTGTCCCATGGGTGCCCTGTGCCATGGGTGCCCCTATCCCTGTGCCATGGGTGCCGGTGCCATGGGTGCCCTGTTCCATGGGTGCTCTGTTCCATGGGTGCGGGTGCGGCAGGTGGTGAACGAGGGCCCCAGCTCCATCAGCCAGGGCTCCCTGGAGCTCCGCTGCCCCCTGCGCTACCGGGGGCTCCCCCTGCTCCTCGTCACCGCGCACTCGGGGCCCCCCAACTGCTCCAGCAGCCACCCCATGGACGGGGGAGGGGCGGAGGTGGGCACGGGGGGGAGGGGATATGGGAATGGGGGATGGGAATGGGGGATGGGGATGGGGGGATGTGGGGGAGGGGATGGGGATGGGGCGATGGAAATGGGGGGATGGGGAATGGGGGGATGGGGATGGGGGGGATGGGGGGATGGGAATGGGGAGATGTGGGGTGTATGGGGGGGATGGGGGGATGGGGGAATGGGGGGGTGGGGGAATGGGGGTCAATGGGAGAGGATGGGAGGAATGGGGGGATGGGGGAATGGGAATGGGGGAATGGGGGAGATGGGGGATGGGGATGGGGGGGTGTCATTGGGTGTCGTTGGGTGTCGTTGGGTGTCATTGGGTGTCATTGGGTGTCATTGGGTGTCGTTGGGTGTCCTTGGGTGTCCTTGGGTGTCATTGGGTGTCGTTGGGTGTCAATGGGTGTCATTGGGTGCCATTGGGTGTTGTTGGGTGTCATTGGGTGTCATTGGGTGTCGTTGGGTGTCATTGGGTGGGAATGGGTGTCATGGGAATGGGGGGAATGGTGTCAATGGGTGTCATTGGGTGATCGTTGGGAATGGGGGAATGGGGGGTGTCATTGGGTGTCGAAATGGGGGGTGGGGAATGGGTGACATTGGGTGACATTGGTGTCACTGGGTGTCATTGGGTGCCACCAGATGTCATTGGGTGTCCTTGGGTGTCATTGGGGACGTTGGGTGTCATTGGGTGTCCTTGGGTGTCATTGGGTGTCAATGGGTGTCGTTGGGTGTCGTTGGGTGTCAATGGGTGTCATTGGGTGTCATTGGGTGTCGTTGGGTGTCATTGGGTGTCATTGGGTGTCATTGGGTGTCATTGGGTGTCATTGGGTGTTGTTGGGTGTCAATGGGTGTCATTGGGTGTCACTGGGTGTCATTGGGTGTCATGGGGTGTCATGGGGTGTCAATGGGTGTCAATGGGTGTCAATGGGTGTCATTGGGTGTCGTTGGGTGTCATTGGGTGTCGTTGGGTGTCAGTGGGTGTCAATGGGTGTCATTGGGTGTCGTTGGGTGTCACTGGGTGTCATTGGGTGTCACTGGGTGTCAATGGGTGTCATTGGGTGTCAATGGGTGTCATTGGGTTTCATTGGGTGTCATTGGGTGTCGTTGGGTGTCTTTGGGTGTCATTGGGTGTCATGGGGTGTCATGGGGTGTCGGTGTCAATGGGTGTCAATGGGTGTCATTGGGTGTCGTTGGGTGTCGTTGGGTGTCATTGGGTGTCAATGGGTGTCACTGGGTGTCAATGGGTGTCATTGGGTGTCAATGGGTGTCACTGGGTGTCACTGGGTGTCAATGGGTGTCACTGGGTGTCACTGGGTGTCAATGGGAGGTGCCTGCTCACGGGGGTGCCCCCACCTCTGCCCCCCAGGAGCAGGAGCAGGGCCTGGCCCCTCACGTGCTGCAGCGCCGGGACACAGGGGGCAGCGGGGACACGAGCAGGAGGGACCCCCCCGTGCTGCCCCACACCCTGGTCAGTGCCCTGGACCCCCATTGCCCCCCATTGCCCCCCATTACCCCCTCATTGCCCCCCATTGTCCCCCACTTTTGCCCCTATTGTCCCCTCCATTGTCCCCTCTCATTGCCCTCCCATTACCCCCCATTGCCCCCCCATTGCCCCCCACTTTTGCCCCTATTCTCCCCCCATTGTCCCCTCTCATTACCCCCCCATTACCCCCACATTGCCCCACATTGTCCCCCTCTTTTGCCCCTATTGTCTCCCCCATTGTCCCCTCTCATTGGCCCCCATTGCCCCCTTATTACCCCCCATTGCCCCCCATTGCCCCCCACTTTTGCCCCTATTCTCCCCCCATTGTCCCCCCATTACCCCCCCATTGGCCCCCATTGTCCCCCACTTTTGCCCCTATTGTCCCCCCCACTGTCCCCTCTCATTGCCCCCCATTGCCCCCCATTACCCCCCCTTCCCCCCCCATTGCCCCCCATTGTCCCCCACTTTTGCCCCTATTGTCCCCCATTGTCCCCTCTCATTGCCCCCCCATTACCCCCCCTTTGCCCCCCATTGTCCCCCACTTTTGCCCCTATTGTTCCCCCATTGTCCCCCCATTCCCCCCCATTGCCCCCCACTTTTGCCCCTATTCTCCCCCCATTGTCCCCTCTCATTACCCCCCCATTACCCCCACATTGCCCCCCATTGTCCCCCACTTTTGCCCCTATTGTTCCCCCATTGTCCCCCCATTCCCCCCCATTGTCCCCCACTTTTGCCCTATTGTCCCCTCCATTGTCCTCTCTCATTACCCCCCCTTGCCCCCCATTGCCCCCCCATTACCCCCCATTGCCCCCCATTGCCCCCCAGGGCTGCCCCGAGGCCGAGTGCTTTCTCCTGAGCTGCCCCATGGGGGCGCTGGAGCGGCAGCAGCGCGTGAGCCTCAGCCTGCGCTTCCGCTTGAGGGGCGCCCCCGCGCGGCCGGTGAGGGAACTGCACCCCCCACACACACACAGCGAACCCTATGGGGACCCAGAACCCCCCCCCCCCACCCCACGGAGGCCCTGGGACCCCTTGGGGTGCTCTGGGACGGCCATGGGTGCCCTGTGGGTGTTGGTGGGTGCCCCATGGGTGTCGGTGGGTGCCCCATGGGTGTCTATGGGTGCCCTGTGGGTGTCCGTGGGTGTCTATGGGTGCCCTGTGGGTGTCCGTGGGTGCCCTATGGGTGTCTATGGGTGCCTTGTGGGTGTTGGTGGGTGCCCCATGGGTGTCCATGGGTGCCCCCTGGGTGTCTATGGGTGCCCTGTGGGTGTTGGTGGGTGCCCCATGGGTGTCTATGGGTGCCCTGTGGGTGTTGGTGGGTGCCCCATGGGTGTCTATGGGTGCCCTGTGGGTGTTGGTGGGTGCCCCATGGGTGTCTATGGGTGCCCTGTGGGTGTTGGTGGGTGCCCCATGGGTGTCCGTGGGTGTCTATGGGTGCCCTGTGGGTGTCGGTGGGTGCTTCATGGGTGTCTATGGCTGTCTATGGGTGCCCCATGGGTGTCGGTGGGTGCCCCATGGGTGTCTATGGGTTTCTATGGGTGCCCTGTGGGTATTGGTGGGTGCCCCATAGGTGTCCATGGGTGCCCTGCCTGTGGGTGTTGATGGGTGCCCCATGGGTGTCCATGGGTGCCCTGTGCGTGTTGGTGGGTGCCCCGTGGGTGTCTGTGGGTGTCAGTGGGTGCCCCATTGGTGTCTATGGGTGCCCTGTAGGTGTTGGTGGGTGCCCCATCGGTGTCCATGGGTGCCCTGTGGGTGTTGGTGGGTGCCCCATGGGTGTCCATGGGTGTCCTGTGGGTGTCAGTGGGTGCCCCATGGGTGTCTATTGGTGCCCTGTGGG
>NW_026914906.1:0-6113 GCF_034315485.1 Pezoporus occidentalis
TATGGGTGTGCTGTGGGGGTCTATAGGGGGGCTATGGGGGCTCTATGGGAGTCAATGGGGTGCTATGGGGGGCTAAGGGGGTCGATGGGGTGCTGTGGGGCGTCTATGGGGGGGTATGGGGGGGCTACGGGGGTCTATGGGGGGGCTATGGGGGTCTATGGGGGGGTCTATGGGGGGGCTATGGGGGGATATGGGGGTCTATGGGGGGTGTCTAGGGATCAGTGGGGGGCTATGGGTGTGCTGTGGGGGTCTATAGGGGGGCTATGGGGGCTCTATGGGAGTCAATGGGGGTGCTATGGGGGGCTAAGGGGGTCGATGGGGTGCTGTGGGGGGTCTATGGGGGGTTTATGGGGGGGTGTGGGGGGGCTATGGGGGTCTATGGGGAGGTCTATGTGGTACCTATGGGTCCCTATGGGGTCTCTATGGGTCGCTATGGCTCCCTATGGCTCTCTCTGGTTCCCTATGTGGTCCCTATGGGTCGCTATGGGTCTCTATGGGGTCTCTATGTGGTTTCTATGGCTCCCTATGGCTCTCTATGTGATTCCTATGGGTCTCTATGGGTCGCTATGGGTCTCTATGGGTCTCTATGGGTCTCTATGGGTCTCTATGGGGCGCTATGGGTCTCTATGGGGCGCTATGGGGCGCGGTGGGTACCTGCAGCGCACATAGGGCTGACCCTATGACGATGGGGGTCCGGTCCCCGTCGAACCCGAACTCGGTGAGGAGCTCCCACCCCATCTATAGCTCCCTATGTGATTTCTATGGGTCTCTATGGGTCTCTATGGGTCTCTATGGGTCCCTATGGGTCTCTATGGGGTCTCTATGGGGTTTCTATGGGTCACTATTGGTCTCTATGAGGTTTCAATGACTCTCTATGTGGTTTCTATGGCTCCCTATGGCTCTCTATGTGATTTCTATGGGTCTCTATGGGTCTCTATGGGTCGCTATGGGTCGCTATGGGGTCTCTATGGGGTTTCTATGGGTCACTATTGGTCTCTATGAGGTTTCTATAACTCTCTATGTGGTTTCTATGGCTCCCTATGGCTCTCTATGTGATTTCTATGGGTCTCTATGGGTCGCTATGGGTCTCTATGGGGTCTCTATGGGTCGCTATGGGTCTCTATGGGTCACTATGGGGTCTCTATGGGGTTTCTATGGGTCACTATTGGTCTCCATGAGGTTTCAATGACTCTCTATGCGGTTTCTATGGCTCCCTATGGCTCTCTATGTGATTCCTATGGGTCCCTATGGCTCTCTATGTGATTTCTATGGGTCTCTATGGGTCGCTATGGGGCGCTATGGGGCGCGGTGGGTACCTGCAGCGCACATAGGGCTGACCCTATGACGATGGGGGTCCGGTCCCCGTCGAAGCCGAACTCGGTGAGGAGCTCCCACCCCATCTATAGCTCCCTATGTGATTTCTATGGGTCCCTATGGGTCTCTATGGGTCTCTATGGGTCGCTATGGGGTCTCTATGGGGTTTCTATGGGTCACTATTGGTCTCTATGAGGTTTCTATGACTCTCTATGTGGTTTCTATGGCTCCCTATGGCTCTCTATGTGATTCCTATGGGTCTCTATGGGTCTCTATGTGTCTCTATGGGTCGCTATGGGGCGCTATGGGGCGCTATGGGGCGCGGTGGGTACCTGCAGCGCACATAGGGCTGACCCTATGACGATGGGGGTCCGGTCCCCGTCGAAGCCGAACTCGGTGAGGAGCTCCCACCCCATCTATAGCTCCCTATGTGATTTCTATGGGTCTCTATGGGTCGCTATGGGGTCTCTATGTGTCTCTATGGGTCGCTATGGGGTCTCTATGATGTTTTAATGACTCTCTATGTGGTTTCTATGGCTCCCTATGGCTCTCTATGTGATTCCTATGGGTCTCTATGGGTCGCTATTGGTCTCTATGGGTCGCTATGGGGCGCTATGGGGCGCGGTGGGTACCTGCAGCGCACATAGGGCTGACCCTATGACGATGGGGGTCCGGTCGCCGTCGAAGCCGAACTCGGTGAGGAGCTCCCACCCCATCTATAGCTCCCTATGTGATTTCTATGGGTCTCTATGGGTCTCTATGGGTCCCTATGGGTCTCTATGGGTCACTATGGGGTCTCTATGGGGTTTCTATGGGTCGCTATGGGGTCTCTATGGGGTTTCTATGGGTCACTATTGGTCTCTATGAGGTTTCTATGACTCTCTATGTGGTTTCTATGGCTCCCTATGGCTCTCTATGTGATTCCTATGGGTCTCTATGGGTCGCTATGGGTCGCTATGGGTCTCTATGGGGTCTCTATGGGGTTTCTATGGGTCACTATTGGTCTCTATGATGTTTCAATGACTCTCTATGTGGTTTCTATGGCTCCCTATGGCTCTCTATGTGATTTCTATGGGTCCCTATGGGTCGCTATGGGTCTCTATGGGTCGCTATGGGTCTCTATGGGTCGCTATGGGTCTCTATGGGGTTTCTATGGGTCACTATTGGTCTCTATGAGGTTTCAATGACTCTCTATGTGGTTTCTATGGCTCCCTATGGCTCTCTATGTGATTCCTATGGGTCGCTATGGGTCGCTATGGGTTGCTATGGGTCTCTATGGGTCTCTATGGGTCGCTATGGGGCGCTATGGGGCGCGGTGGGTACCTGCAGCGCACATAGGGCTGACCCTATGACGATGGGGGTCCGGTCCCCGTCGAAGCCGAACTCGGTGAGGAGCTCCCACCCCATCTATAGCTCCCTATGTGATTCCTATGGGTCTCTATGGGTCTCTATGGGGCGCTATGGGTCTCTATGGGTCGCTATGGGTCTCTATGGGGTTTCTATGGGTCACTATTGGTCTCTATGATGTTTCTATGACTCTCTATGTGGTTTCTATGGCTCCCTATGGCTCTCTATGTGATTTCTATGGGTCTCTATGTGATTCCTATGGGTCTCTATGGGTCGCTATGGGTCGCTATGGGGCGCTATGGGGCGCGGTGGGTACCTGCAGCGCACATAGGGCTGACCCTATGACGATGGGGGTCCGGTCCCCGTCGAAGCCGAACTCGGTGAGGAGCTCCCACCCCATCTATAGCTCCCTATGTGATTTCTATGGGTCTCTATGGGTCTCTATGGGTCGCTATGGGTCTCTATGGGTTGCTATGGGTCGCTATGGGGTCTCTATGGGGTTTCTATGGGTCACTATTGGTCTCTATGATGTTTCTATGACTCTCTATGTCGTTTCTATGGCTCCCTATGGCTCTCTATGTGATTTCTATGGGTCTCTATGTGTCTCTATGGGTCGCTATGGGTCGCTATGGGTCGCTATGGGGTCTCTATGGGGTTTCTATGGGTCACTATTGGTCTCTATGATGTTTCTATGACTCTCTATGTCGTTTCTATGGCTCCCTATGGCTCTCTATGTGATTTCTATGGGTCTCTATGTGTCTCTATGGGTCGCTATGGGTCGCTATGGGTCGCTATGGGTCGCTATGGGGTCTCTATGGGGTTTCTATGGGTCACTATTGGTCTCTATGAGGTTTCTATGACTCTCTATGTGGTTTCTATGGCTCCCTATGGCTCTCTATGTTGTTTCTATGGGTCTCTATGGGTCTCTGTGGGTCGCTATGGGTCTCTATGGGTCGCTATGGGGCGCGGTGGGTACCTGCAGCGCACATAGGGCTGACCCTATGACGATGGGGGTCCGGTCCCCGTCGAACCCAAACTCGGTGAGGAGCTCGCGCAGCTCCAGCTCCACCAGCGCCAGGAGCTCGGGGTCCGAGACGGCGTCGGCCTTGTTCACGTAGACCACGACGTGGCGGACCCCCACCTGTGGGGCAGACCCATAGCGGCACATTGGGGACACATAGGGACACATTGGGACCCATAGGGACCCATAGAGACCCCATTGAGACCCAAAGAGATCCCATTGAGACCCATAGGGACCCATAGAGATCCCATTAAGACCCATAGAGACCCATGGGGACCCATAGGGACCCATAGAGACCCATAGAGACACATAGAGACCCATGGAGACCCATAGAGACCCCATTGAGACCCATAGAGATCCCATAGAGACACATAGAGACACATAGAGATCCCATTGAGACCCCATAGAGACCCATAGAGACCCCATAGAGACCCATAGGGACCCATAGAGATCCCATTGAGACCCATAGAGACACATAGAGACCCATGGAGACCCATAGAGACCCCACAGAGACCCATAGAGACCCCATTGAGACCCATAGAGACCCATAGAGACCCTATAGAGACCCACAGGGACCCATAGAGATCCCATTGAGACCCATAGAGACCCATAGGGACCCATAGAGACCCCATAGAGACCCCATAGAGACCCATAGAGACCCCATAGAGACCCATAGAGACCCATAGAGACCCATAGGGACCCATAGAGACCCCATAGGGACCCATAGGGACCCATAGAGACCCCACAGACCCCTCTATATACCCCCCATATCTGCCCCATAGACTCCCATAGCCCCCCCATAGATCGCCCCATAGCCCCCCATAGGCCCCCACAGACCTCCCATAGCACCCCATGCCTGCCCCATAGCCTCCCCATAGACCCCCATAAACCCTCCATAGATCACCCTATACCCCCATAGGGCCCCATAGACCCCCATAGACTCCCCATAGCTGTCCCATAACACCCATATGCCCCCCATAGACCCCACCATAGCCCCACAGACCCCCATAGACCCCCACAGCCCCCCCATCGCCCCCCACAGACCCCCCATATCCCCCCATAAACCCCCGTATCCCCCCCATCCCACCCCATATCCCCCCCATATCCCCCCCCCAGACCCCCATGTCCCCATGTCTCCCCCCATAGACCCCCATATCCCCACCCCATATCCCCCATATCCCCCCCATATCCCCCCCCCAGACCCCCATGTCCCCCCAATGTCTCCCCCCATAGACACCCATATCCCCACCCCATATCCCCCCCCATCCCCCCCACAGACCCCCATATCCCCCCCCATCCCCCCCATAGACCCCCATATCCCCCCATAGACCCCCCATATCCCCCCGATATCCCCCCATATCCGCCCATATCCCCCCATATCCCCCATAGACCCCCCATATCCCCACCCCATATCCCCCATATCCCCCCATATCCCCCTCATATCCCCATGTCTCCCCCTATATGCCCCCCCATAGACCCCCATGTCTCCCCCCATAGACACCCATATCCCCACCCCATATCCCCCCCATATTGCCCTCATAGACCCCCATATCCCCCTCATATCCCCCCATATCCCCCTCATATCCCCCCATATCCCCCCCATACCCCCCAGACCCCCATGTCCCCCCCATGTCTCCCCCCATAGACCCCCATATCCCCACCCCATATCCCCCATATCCCCCCATAGACCCCCATATCTCCCCCATATCCCCCCCATAGACCCCCATATCCCCCCCCAGACCCCCATATCTCCCCCATATCCCCCCCATATCCCCCCCATTTCCCCCCATATCCCCCCCATTTCCCCCCATATCCCCCCCATAGACCCCCCATATCCCCCCATATCCCCCCCATATCCCCCACCATACACCCCCCATATCCCCCCCATTTCCCCCATATCCCCCCATATCCCCCCATATCCCCCCCATAGACCCCCATATCCCCCCCATATCCCACCCCATAGACCCCCATATCCCCCCCATAGACCCCCATATATCCCCCCCATACCCCCCCATCCCCCCCATATCCCCCCCATATCCCCCCATATCCCCCCCATAGACCCCCATATCCCCCCCATAGACCCCCATATCCCCCCATATCCCCCATATCCCCCCATATCCCCCCCATATCCCCCCCTAGACCCCCATGTCCCCCCCATGTCTCCCCCCATAGACCCCCATATCCCCCCCAGACCCCCATATCCCCCCATATCGCCCCCCTAGACCCCCATATCCCCCCCACAGACCCCCATGTCCCCCCCCATATCTCCCCCATATCCCCCCCATATTCCCCCATAGACCCCCATATCCCCCCCCAGACCCCCATGTCCCCATGTCTCCCCTCATATCCCCCCCATATCCCCCCATATCTCCCCCATATCCCCCCATATCTCCCCCATATCCCCCTCATATCTCCCCATATCCTCCCATAT